>NC_054712.1:19888702-19933702 GCF_016097555.1 Gigantopelta aegis
GTGTGTATGTGCGTGTGTGTGTGTGTGTGTGGGCGGGGGGGGGGGGGGGGGTGACTGAGATCGAAGGCGCAAAGCAAAGTTTCTTAGGGGTTCGAGGGTATGCACACACATAAAAGTTTGTAAACTAGATGTC
This sequence comes from Gigantopelta aegis, assembly GCF_016097555.1. Taxonomy (NCBI): domain Eukaryota; kingdom Metazoa; phylum Mollusca; class Gastropoda; order Neomphalida; family Peltospiridae; genus Gigantopelta; species Gigantopelta aegis. Next base: position 19,888,836 of record NC_054712.1, read on the forward strand.
CTAAAATGCAATTTCCTACATTCTACAAGTAAAATTCTACTCCATCGTGCCGGTACCCGCTACATGCCGTATTTCTGACAACCTGTAAACCATTTCCTCAACCCAGTCCCTTTGTTGTAGAGTCCAGAAACACTGACCCGATACCTGTTGTGTTCCTGACAACCTGTAAGCCATTTCCTCAACCCAGTTCCTTTGTTGTAGCGTCCAGAAGCACTGGCCCGCTATCCGCCGTGTTCCTGACAACCGGTAAACCATTTCCTCAACCCAGTTCCTTTGTTGTAGCGTCCAGAACCACTCACTCGCCACCTGCCGTGTTCCGGATAACCTGTAAACCATTTCCTCAACCCAGTCCCTTTGTTGTAGAGTCCAGAAGCACTGGCCCGCTACCTGCCGTGTTCCTGACAACCTGTAAACCATTTCCTCAACCCAGTTCCTTTGTTGTAGTGTCCAGAACCACTGACTCCCAGGCATGGCGGAAGCAAGAAGAGAAGGGGTGTGTGTGTGTGGGGGGGGGGGGGGGGGGGGCTGAGACCGAAGGCGCAAAGCAAAGTTTCTTGGGGGTTCGAGGGTATGCACACACATAACATTTTGTAAACTAGATGTCCTAAAATGCAATTTCCTACATTCTACAAGTAAATTTCTACTCCATCGTGCCGGGACCCGCTACATGCCGTATTTCTGACAACCTGTAAACCATTTCCTCAACCCAGTTCCTTTGTTGTAGAGTCCAGAAGCACTGACCCGCCACCTGTTGTGTTTCTGACAACCTGTAAACCATTTCCTCAACCCAGTTCCTTTGTTGTAGAGTCCAGAACCACTGACCCGCCACCTGCCTCTCACGAAAGACACCGCCAGCGCGGTCACGTGGTAGGCACCTCGGATCAGCCCGACAGCTGGTGCTTCTCCGTGTCTCTCGCATACTTCCTATTACAAACAAACATGGCCGCCACTTGGCGAGGAATCCAAGTAAAAGAATCCTGTTAAATATCATAATAATACTAGTGAATATTAATTTTATATAAACTATTATTTGTTCCCAATAAATTAATATATTAGTAGTCGTTTTGCAATACAGACTAGAGTAGGACAAAAAAAATACAAAAATCGTAATTTTGTCATCAAGTTGCGTGTGTTTGTTTGTGTGTTTGTGTTTGTGACTGTGTGTGTATATCTGTGTCTCTCTGTGTGTGACTGTGTGTGGCTGTGTGTGTCTGTCTTTTTGTGTGAGTATGAGTGTGAGTGTGTGTTTGTGTTTGTGTGTGTGAGTGTGAGTGTATGTTTGTGACTTCATATTCAAAATTACCTATGATTAATAAATCAATGAACTCTAGTTGTTTCGTTAAAGTTACACTTTGTTTTGCTTAACGACACCACTAGAACACATTATTTTATTAATCATCGTGTCAAACGTTTGATAATTTAGACATATAGTCTTAGAGATGAAACCCGCTGCATTTTTCCATTAGTAGCAAGGAATCTTTTATTTGCACTATCCCACAGACAGGATGACACATACCTCGGCCTTTGATGTACAAGTCGTGGTGGACTGGCTGGAACGAGAAATAGCTCAATGGGCGCACCGACAGGGATCGATCCAAAACCGACCGCGCATCAAGCGAGCGCTTTATCACTGGGCTACGTTCCGCCCCTGTCGTTAAAGAAAACTAACTTTAAATAATAATTCACCAAAGCAACGGAATATAGGCTGTGTTGCTTCGTCAAAAGTTGGTGGTGTTTTTTGTGTGTTGTTATTGTTTTTGTTTGTTTTTAGATTTATCTTTTAAATGTTCGGATTTTAACCGTGTGAACAATTTCACGTTAGAAACATTTAAAATTTAAAAAATATATAGAAATGTTGTTGAAAAAAAAAAAATGCATTTCATCCTGAAAGAAAAACCTTCTGGCTTTGGTAGAGGTGATGGTGGGCCAACCAACAACCGTTTTAGTACGAACAGGAGATGCTGAATAGTTATAAATGGTATATAGAGAATAATTCACGAGTGGCCGTTAGATACCATTTATCTCGCAACAAGTTGTTTTAAAATGTATTTAACGAGCGAAAGCGAGTTTGATACGTTTTTAAACAGCGAGTTGTGAGAGAAATGGTATTTAACGGACACGAATGTATTATTCTATTTCTTACATATCCTCAAAAACCAGGTTTTAAGCAAATTTTAACATCTTTTTCGACTAAAAGGTATTTACAACCCTTTGCACTGGTAGCTGACTTACATGTCACAGGCACAGGTTAACTATACGTCACAATTTAATCGATTTCCACCGTGCTGCTTTTTTATTGGACGTATGACCAACCTGACCTGGTCATCACCTATGAGCAGCCAGTCTTATGTCTTAAAATTGTTAACACGCGTACATGTGAAAACAACTATGTGTTATCAAAAATAACACATGGTGTTCTCACCAACAGGTGTGTAAGAAACATTATTATTTTTGTTTCAACGTGAAAATTATTGTAAAATATAAATTTATACATGCGCTATGTGCGCATGCGTATGTGGTGTTTTCCGACGCCATATAACCGTAAATAAAATGTGTTGAGTTCGTCGTTAAATAAAACATTACCTTCCTTTCTTTTGCGTATGTGGTGTGTGGGCGTGTGCGTGCATTGCACCAATGTCATGGGCTACTCTTTCCAATTAACAGCAAGGGATCTTTTATATGCACCACCCCACAGACAGTGTAGTACATACCACGGCCTTTGATATACCAGTCGTGGTGCACTGATTGAAACGAAAAATAGCCCAACGGGGCCACCGACTTTGATCGATCCTACCACTGGGCTACGTCCCGTCCCCCAATGTAAGAAAAAAAAGAAAAAAGTTTTATTTAACGACGCACTCAACACATTTTATTTACGGTTATATGGCGTCAAACATATGGTTAAGGACCACACAGATTTTGAGAGGAAACCCGCTGTCGCCACTTCATGGGCTACTCTTTCCGATTAGCAGCAAGGGATCTTTTATTTGCGCTTCCCACAGGCAGAATAGCACAAGCCATGGCCTTTGTTGAACCAGTTATGGATCATTATCGGTGCAAGTGGTTTACACCTACCCACTGAGCCTTGCGGAGCACTCACTCAGGGTTGGGAGTCGGTCTCTGGAATAAAAATCCCATGCCTCGACTGGGATCCGAACCCAGTACCTACCAGCCTGTTGACCGATGGCCTAACCACGGCGCCACCAAGGCCGATCCCAATGTAAGAAGTCTTACCAGTGGAGACACACTATCGGGACTACATATAATATCTAGATGGAAATAAGTGACGCATTTACCACATTTTTATTTATAATTATATGGCATATGGTTTACGACTACACGAATGAGAGAGGAAACCCGCAGCCACCACTCCATGGACTACTCTTTTTGATTAGCAGCAAGGGATGTATAATATAAACACCATCCCACAGACATGGTAGTCCATACCACGGCCTTTGTTGCATGATCACTAACTGGAAGGAAGGAAAGAAATGTTTTATTTAACGACGCACTCAACACATTTTATTTACGGTTATATGGCGTCGGACATATGGTTAAGGACCACACAGATATTGAGGGAGGAAACCCGCTGTCGCCACGTCATGGGCTACTCTTTTGGATTAGCAGCAAGGGATCTTTTATATGCACCATCGAATAGACAGGATAGTACATACCACGGCCTTTGATATACTAGTCGTGGTGCACTGGCTGGAAGGAGAAATAGCCCAATGGGTCCACCGACGGGGATCGATCCTAGATCGATCGCACATCAGGCGAGCGCTATACCACTGGGCTACTTCCCGCCTTGACTGGAAGGAGAAATGAAAGAAAGAAATGTTTTATTTAACGACGCACTCAACACATTTTATTTACGGTTATATGGCGTCAGACATATGGTTAAGGACCACACAGATTTTGAGAGGAAACCCGCTGTCGCCACTACATGGGCTACTCTTTCCGATTAGCAGCAAGGGATCTTTTATTTGTGCTTACCACAGGCAGGATAGCACAAACCATGGCCTTTGTTGAACCAGTTATGGATGACTGCTCGGTGCAAGTGGTTTACACCTACCCATTGAGCCTTGCGGAGCACTCACTCAGGTTTTGGAGTCGGTATCTGAATTAAAAATATCATGCCTCGACTGGGATCCGAACCCAATACCTACCAGCCTGTAGACCGATGGCCTAACAACGACGGCACCGAGGCCGGTGGAAGGAGATATAGCCCAGTGAGTTCACCACGCGTCGGGCGACCACCTTACCACTGGGTTATGTCCTCACCTGTAGATCGAACAATTTAGGTTTTATTTATAGACATTTTATCTAACACAAACACCTGTTTTATGCGTTACTAAATTGACTCCAACAGCTTTATTCTCCCGTGACGATAACCAACGATTTATCAGACTATTTGTTGTGTCCAATCGCATCTCCGTTCTCTTATCTTATCATTTAATTGCTTCTCGTAATTTGTTCCCACGAAAGCCATTCATCAAATTGAGATGCCTAAGTCAAAGCCATAGATGTTACGGGCTCCCATTTTGTAGGTGGGGAGGCTGGCTGTTTTTTGCTCGAATTAAACAAAAAATGCCCGCATGTGCATAACAACATTTATTCATATTAGCATTACTACTAAACATCCATATATGGTTGCAAACGAATGGCTATGCATTTTTACATGGATTACAACTAATTTTGAGGGTAAAATGATGGAAATACATGATCAAAATGTCTCAGGTTTTCACATTTTGTCTGATTATCTCTATGATTTTTGCCCGAATATGAGGTTTTGCTCCATCATTGGGGGTCAGGTGCGCGCCTTTCCCCCTGTCTCGTACGCTAATGGTCGTAGCCGCACGAATACGCATTCCGTCCAATTCCGACTTACGTGAAACACGGCGTGTGTTGGGGGCAGGGGGAGGCTCGGTCTCTTGTGTGCGCGCGTGCAGTGTAAATGTGTGTGGGCATGTGTGTGCGTGTATGTATGTATTTACGTGAGCTCAAGACTGTTTTAATTGGATATAAATATGAAAATCAAGTTAAAACGGATGAACAAATGTTTGTTACACGCAGGCAATAGACCCCTGCGTGTGCTATAACCTCACCATGGTGCAGGGGTGTAACATTCTCTTTGACAAATGGCCAGTACAGCACAACATTTAAGTTTTGAGTAAAATTCAGTGTCCGTAAAATTCTGTGATATTTGTGTTTTTGCACAGTTCTTTACACTGTTTTTGTTATAAGTCTTGAATTTTTATATTGATGTTGATCATCACTTTATTTATTTGCATTACCATAGTTTGACACCCAATAGCCGATGTATTTTTCGTGCTGGGGTGTCGTTATTCATTCATTCATTCATTCATTCATTCATTCATTCATTGCAGGCAATAGACTGTAGGGACCTAGTGTGTATAGATAGATGGATAACTAGTTTAACGTGCTCATATACCACTAGGGTTTCGAACACGCCCAACCCGAGTCCGACCTCCGATAAGATCGGTGGCCTGACTCGGGACAGGAATGTATATCTTGCGTGTATAGTGCCACTTTATGTTCTATCAGATAATGTCTTTTGGGAATTTGAACAATCCTCAGATCATTTCAAATTAACAGCAGCTGAGAACTGAAACACTGAAACAAACGCTGCATCGTCTAGCCTGGTTGCCTCAGACCACAATTAATTTCGCTATATGTTTCTACATGTATATAGCCTTAGTGGCTATACCATTTTTATTAATTTCAGCAGGCCCGTGGATTTTTGTATGTACATTTGCCTGCCTGGGGGACACATATCCTGAAAAGGACAACCCTTGTTGTCCAGCTCTTTCTCCCAGCATATTGCTTTAAACAAACACACCCTCTAAACCAGGCCGGAGTGCACCCATTTTACACAAAAAGCACTACTTTTGCATGGGCCGGAATTACCACAAACAAGTGTTCAATGTCACAGGTTACACATGTTTACAAACTACATGCTCTCCCCTGTCACTTAGTCAAATAGTTGCCACTTCATAGCTGACTGCCATGAAATAATCACAGTCAAACAGCAGACTACTTGCGCGGACAAATTTCCGGACAACCACATGGGAAGATGAGGGCCTGGTTAGTGATGCAGTATATTGTAATTAGAGAATGGCACTGGAACGTGTACACGTTTTCAAAGCTGTAGTACACGTTTTTAAAGCTGTAGTACACATTTTCACAGCTGTAGTACACGTTTTCATAGCTGTAGTTCAGGTCTTCAAGGCTGTAGTACACGTTTTTAAAGCTATAGTACACGTTTTTAAAGCTGTAGTATACGTTTTCAAAGCTGTAGTACACGTTTTCAAGGCTGTAGTACACGTGTTCATAGCTGTAGTATACGTTTTCAAGTTTTCAAAGCTGTAGTACACGTTTTCAAAGCTGTAGTACACGTTTCCAAAGCTGTAGTACACGTTTTCAAAGCTGTAGTACACGTTTTCAAAGCTGTAGCAAAGCTGTAGTACACGTTTTCAAAGCTGTAATACGCGTTTTCAAAGCTGTAGTACACGTTTCAAAAGCTGTAGTACACGTTTTCAAAGCAGTAGCAAAGCTGTAGTGTACACGTTTTGAAAGCTGTAGTACACGTTTTCAAAGCTGTAGTACAGGTCTTCAAGGCTGTTGTAGTAAAATAATGTTAGAAGAAGAGGAGGCGATATTGCATCTTTAAGGATGAGACACTATGCTGGGTAGACTCCGTTTACACAGGTGGTGTTCTATTTACGCGCTGCTAGTAACCACGGTTTTGTCAAACACTCCATGTTTTCACAGCTTGCACCATCAGTGGGCTACGAAAACGAAACCGTTGGTAAAGTTGTTTTTTGTAATCAATAGGATTGTATATTTGCATCCTATCCATACTGTATGCGTGATTTGGTGATTTTTATTCCGGTCATATTGCGTGTTTAAATGTTTAGGTGTGTATTTGTGATTTTGGGTTATGTGTTTACTTGTCTGTGTTTTATCATCTGTTTGCCGATTCCAGTTTGTTTGGTATTATGCAATAAATTAAATTGTGTGTGTATATTTATGTGTATGTGGATGTGTATGCATATGCGTATGTGTATGTGTATGGATATATGTATGCAAAGTGTATGTGCATGTGTATGTGTGCTTGTTCATAGAACTGATGTAAATGCAAGATAGCATAAGCGTATGAGACGAAGTGATTGGGATCAGAGGGGTTAGCAAATAATCTAATTCGTGCAAAAAAAAATTAAAGATATTCGGGTAAAATCAGCTGACATGAAACCTATTCACTATGTATTTCAATCGTTCTACTCACAATATTAGTTGTAATCCATGTAAACATGCGTAGTGGTTCGTTTACGGCGCAATATAACTATTTGGCAGTAATAAACGTTGTTATACAGATTTGGGCATTTTCGTTCAATTCGGGCAAAAAATTCTAAGGGATTCTAAGAATTATTTTAAAATTCACGGGCCCAGATTACCTGCCCTACAAAGTGCTCTCTCCCCGGAGTTTACCACTGGCCATGTCAGAGACCAAACCCGGGGTGAGCGTGCCTAAACCCTTGTGAATATGGGCACGTAAATAGAGTTCCCTTCCCTTCACAAAGTGCTCTCCTTGGTGAAGGGTAGTTTATCCAGTGAGATGTATGGACTATGATGGCTTTACCCCCCACCCACCTACCCATGTTACTTAGACGGCCTACTCGTAAGTTCTTCATAAACAAGCCATCAGCTGCCACGACAATAGCCGCTGATTAAACGAGGTATCGGGGTTATCCTGAAACATTCGTTTCTATTCGTCAACCGGCCTCGGTGGCGTCGTGGTTAAGCCATCGGACTACAGGCTGGTAGGTACAGGGTTCGCAGCCCGATACCGGCTCCAACCCAGAGCGAGTTCTTAAGGGCTCAATGGGTAGGTGTATGGCCACTACACCCTCTTCTCTCTCACTAACCACTAACCAACTAACAACTAACCCACTGTCCTGGACAGACAGCCCAGATAGCTGAGCTGTGTGCAACAGGACAGCGTGCTTGAACCTTAATTGGATATAAGCACGAAAATAAGTTGAAATGAATGAATGAATCTATTCGTCATTCCAAATAAATGAAAACAGAAACAATGTACAAAACCCCTAAATTTTATTCACACAATAAATACAAAACACACACACAGCGCATCTACAATAAAAACACGTAAAAAACACATTTAAAGTCTAAATTATGTCAAAAAATTGTAAAGTTATAAAGTAAAATTGGGTAATAGGTTTTGTGCTGGAATCGGAATTGTGGCTTGGTCAACATGATACGTCACCTTCTTAAAATCGCTGGCCCTTGTCAGCAGGCAGTGTAAACACGTTCGCTGTTACAGCTAGTAAAAGTCTGATAGAGGTAAATTACTCAAATGATCTACAGTGGCGGATCCAGAAAATCAATTTGGGGGGGGGGGGGGGGGGGGGGGGGCAATGACATGAGGCGGAATGCCAAGAGAACTTTGGGGGAGGTGAAATTTTTTTTTGGGGGCGGGTCCCTCTAGATCCGCCTCTGATATATTTGGTGAATCCAATATCTAGCGCTAAAAACTTTTCATACGAAACAGAGTAAAGGTAAGTACCTGTGAAACTAAGGCCAGCGACTTTAAAACACGTGTATGTGGAAATAAACAACACAATTCTCACACAAATGGCATTTGTCAATGATGTTCTTTACTCTAAAATGTGAACTTAAAGTCATTTTAGAAATATACTTTTCACTTTGTGGTTTGAAAATCATGTGACGACAATTTTATACAAAATTACATTTACTGGATGACATATATGTGACATAAAGTAGTAATAACCAATGAGAGTCATTCAAATAGCTCCTCCCCCTTAACTGGTGACAGAAGTTTGACATTTATGTCACCTACTCTTCACCATTTACCAATCAGCGACATGCATGACAAATAATGAACCAATGCGTGGCCAGCTTACGGAATCAAATGAAACAAATGGGAACTTCCGTTAATATTGCAGGCGATGTAACACAGATACAAACGAAAATTATTAAAAATAAATATGTATATAAAATGTATTTGTATAAATAAATTAGATTACAAACTATCAGAGATCACACAAATGGTCGATGTTTAGGGGAAAAAAAAGTCAATTTTAGCAAACGACCAAGTTGTATTGTGGGAACGTCTGAATCGTCACATTAAAAACCCATGAGAGTGGAATTCATATAACACGGCGTATTTTCATGGTTAATTGTTGGCTATCGACCAATCAACGCAAGTCAACATTTTTCAAATTATGCATCACATTATCGTATCTAATCGTTACTAAAAGTGTCATTGTAATAATGAACCTTTAGAAAATTACAACAAAAAATATAATGACTGCACTTTAATGCTGCGGTCTCTTGTCACCATTTTACAACATCCTTTACTAAAGAAAATATAAAATCAGCTCCACTGTTAATTCGTGTTGGATATGTGTTATCAAAAACTGTTGCCAGTAGAAATAAATATATCGACAGGCCGCTGTTTCCTATACGAATCAGCACAACAGGTTCAAATCCTACCATCGACTGAACAATTATTGTCCTGTCCAGTTTTATGTTTCACCAATGGGTCATCTTTATGAATTATTGCCCTGTCCAGTTTTATGTTTCACCAATGGGTCATCTTTATGAATTATTGTCCTGTCCAGTTTTATGTTTCACCAATGGGTCATCTTTATGAATTATTGTCCTGTCCATTATGTTTTACCAATGGGTCATCTTTATGAATTATTGTCCTATCCAGTTTTATGTTTTACCAATGGGTCCTCTTTATGAATTATTGTCCTATCCAGTTTTATGTTTCACCAATGGGTCATCTTTATGAATTATTGTCCTGTCCAGTTTTATGTTTCACCAATGGGTCATCTTTATGAATTATTATCCTGTCCAGTTTTATGTTTCACCAATGGGTCATCTTTATGAATTATCGTCCTGTCCAGTTTTATGTTTCACCAATGGGTCATCTTTATGAATTATCGTCCTGTCCATTATGTTTCACCAATGGGTCATCTTTATGAATTATTGTCCTGTCCAGTTTTATGTTTCACCAGTTGGTCATCTTTATCAATTATTGTCCTGTCCAGGGTTTTTTTGTGCTACAATTACATTTAATTCCTATTCACTACCTGTTTTATTTACACATGCATTAAATAAATCCAAACCCTAACAGTTTTCATAAATAAAACTTTTAAAAGGCACGAAGTTAATTTTTTTTTCAATTTTAAACGAATCGCTGTACGTATTGAAGACAAAATTCTTTCTGCCATAAATACCTAAAGCTATTTGCATAACGAAAACAGCTTCAAAATAATATTCGTGTTTATGTTCCTATTTAAGAAACGATTGTAAAACATAATTAAAGAAATGTTTTGTGGAAATAATTGTGTAAAATCAAATCTCACCCCCCGACTTTCTCTGACCTCATTTCGTTTTGCTACCACCCCAATTGTATCGACGTAGGTACGGTACCGTAAATTATATACCTTCCTAAATAAAATTTAAATAAATAAATTATTTTCCAAATTAGTTCAATACACTATATGAAGATGGAGTTATTACATATAATTTTTGAGTATATGCTTCAAGAAAATATTACACAAAGCTGGAATACATTTCACTTGCCATATAGACAAAACGTCCATGACCTTCATTTATTAATAGATACTATCCTGTGTTTGCGACATTGTAAGATATTTTCGACTAATAAAATCATTTAATGTTTTATTAATAATATTACGTATTAAATATATATTCTTGTTTAGAATATCAGTGTCTGTATATTTTATGTGTTACTGATAGTCCTATTTATAAACAGCCTAAACTGTTTTTGGAATCCCAGTAATTTTGTACGTACAGATATATTTATATATAAGTTTGGCCTATTGCAAACACTAGGACGATCAGAAACACATTTGATTTTTTTTTGTTATGCAATCGACCAATCAACGTAACGCCGACAGTTTTCAAATTATGCTTCACGTTATCGTATCAAAGCGTTACTAAAAATATCATCGTACGACCGAACCTTTAGAATATTACAACGAAGGTGATAACGACAGTGCAGAAAGAAGTTGTATTCAAAACATATAAATATTTGTTTAAAATTGAAATCATTAAACTGCGTATATTTTAGATGAAGGATTATGTATTAAATTTGTTGTGGTTTGAGATTGTTTTCATTAGTATGTAAACAAAACAACAACCCATTAATGAATAGGAAGGAAGTGTGATATTAGCAAAAGCCCACAGAACTATAGAATAGCATTTCTGTATAAAAATATATAAATGTGTAGAATAAATAATTTTAAAAAGTACCCATGAATTAAACACTGACATGAGCTGACGGTTTTGAAACCGTTAATAATAATTTCAAGACAACATTTTAAACACATCTACATTTCAACAAAGCAAATGCACCAAACCGCCTTAATGGATAATAAATAATAAAATAAAAAATAAATACTCAAACACAAACAGAACAGAAAGGCGACACAATACTTCAAAAATAAATATAAATATGTACAAATAACTCGTCTTACAAAGACAAAATTTACTACGCAAATATGACTGCAACTGTTAAAACATTTTTTTTTTAAAGTCGGTACACTTGTACTGAGTCTATTAATAGACTGTTTATTTACAACTATTATAGCACTTCCACAATACCATTTTTAATTCTTTACAATTGTAAAATAGGTTTATCTCACATATTGTGGTAACGAAAATAGCAATGTAGTCATTTTTTCAAGGGTTAAACTAATTTTTAAAGTTCAGCATTGATATACATGTACAGGTATAACCAAATGCTTAAATATATTAATGACTTGTATAATAACAATCAATTTGCTTAAATTAACATGCAATTAGAAACAATAATGCATTGACAAATATATATTTAATAAATTAAATGTAAATATACTAATACACGTATTGTTATTTCTCTATGGGAAAAAAGGGTATCTACTTTCTCTTTTAAAAATATAACAAAATAATTAATAAATAAATAATTTAAATTAGTAAATTTGTTTCTGATGAATGATAAGTGACATGTCACTCATGACAATAATTTAAATAATATATGTATATATATATTAAATCATTGCAAACCCAACAAGCGTGAAACAAGATCTTGAGGATGCCTCCGAATGTGAACATGTTTGGAATAGCACTTGCATTACACATTTTAATTTGATGAACGTGGAAGACTAAACAATTATTATACAATGTATTCCATTCCATTAAATGTTTGCTTGTGATAAGACCTAGTAAAATGTAAATAATTACAATGTGAATTTAATTGCAAGATACCAAGACTACTATGCTTTTAACAGAAATCCGACGTTAATTTGTTTTGTTAAAATAATTTAATATTAAAACTAATATTCCCACGAAAAATTAAAATGATAACTAAATTCAACTATCAAAAATTTAGACAGCAGGCAAATTGTTTTAAATAGTAAAATTGTGAACTTCTTATGGTGGCATAATTTGTGTACGTTTCTCAATATCTTAAGAAAAACAGTTCAAGAAGAGATGCACACGAGATAAAGTCGACAAACATCTGATAAAAATGTCCGTTTTCTGACATGCAAGGTCCGTCAATAATAATTTAATAATAAATTAAAAATAATAATTGTAACCAACCGATGAGACACAAATAACGCACAATAAATTAAACATATATAGCAAGACGTAAGTATTATGTAACGATTCAAAACTACATACCGAAAGAGTGCGAAACGTTACGAGTGGTGCCGATTGATAAAAATACCACTTCGGAACTTCCAATAACCAAAAGATGTCGTGCGCTAACAATATGGCTGTCACGACTTTTCCACCTGAGACTAATTTGAGTATACTGAGTATATTTGAAAGACTGGAACTAGTTATGGTGTCAAAAGAGATACAACGGTCAATTTGTTTAATATTGAACAATTGCAGCAAAGTTAAAAGTCATAATAGCGATCAAATGTTGTTGGAAATGAGGTACACATATCCCGCGATAGAAAGTCAACATTGATGTCAATACAACGCTGATTCTTCATAGAATTACCCCAGGAAACGATTGAGAAATAACGCAACCTCCCAATACAATTAAATAATTGGGCTACATACATTTCAAGTAATGATTGCAATAATAAACAATATACAAACATTTGTGTTTAATTAAGAAGAGTCAGCAGACCCCGTGGATGCCTGAATGAACTGCTATAACCTGGTGTAATTCTAATTATAGTCCGTAGCGTGCGCTACAACAGCTTGCTCTGAATGTGCACGTAAAACCCTATGACCTGACCATAGCCCGTCCCATCTTTCTATAAAACTGTTTTCCTTACATAATTTTAGTTTGGTTTGATGTAAGAAGAAAAGTAAAAGTGTTTTGGAAATAACAAACAAATACTATTTTTGTGTGCAATTTACAAATCAATCGGGATAAGAAATAAATAACTTGTAGTAAATTTCATCGTATGAAAAAAGATGTTCCCTGTGGGACGGTCTATCAGATGCTACTTCAGAACAACCCTTGCCGTGACAGCTATACTGAGTAAAGCGTAACAACCATTTTGCTACTGGGGCTATTTCTGATGGAACATTGGCCATTTTAAAATGTACTAATATCTCAAGCCATTTATTTAGATGAAAAATAATGGCTGGCCGCTCCCCCAGATTCGCACTCAATATCTACGAGATGATGAAGAAACTGTGTTGTATAATCAGTGTTCATTTGCATACAGCTAAAAGTAACTTTTCTAGAAGACAACTTTAGATAAGTGTAAAATAACCTCGGTAGCAAAATGGCCTGTATCAATGAAACATCCAATACATATCAAAATAGTTAGACATAACTAGAACCAAACACGTGTCAATGTCCACAAACAGCAAACACTTAATAATCACACTACACATCACGTCATATAGAACATATTATAATGTATATATTATATTAAAAATTAAGTACAAAATTTATACTTTGTTAATTTTTATCAAAAATAAACATCAACTGGTATAGGAATATAGGGAGTTTAACTCACCTGTATAAAGCGAAAGTTAGAAAGGAATGCACAGATTTAAAGCAAAGGATCATGGGACATAACAGACGAGTTTCTCTTTTTGTCGTTGGTGATCAGCATGACTATAACAAAAAACCCGGCCTTGGTGGTTAAGCCCATCGGACTACAGGCTGGTAGGTACAGGGTTCGCAGCCCGGTACCGGTTCCAACCCAAAGCGAGTTCTTTGGGGCTCAGTGGTCAGATCTAAGGCTACTACACCCTCTCTCACTAACCAACTAGCCCACTGTCCTGCGTGCTTGAACCTTAATTGGATATAAGCACGTAAATAAGTTTAAATGAAATGAATAACAAAAACATGGCGATAATGATAGCAAAGAGAACGATTTACCCATTATGTAAGGTTTGTTCAGATTTACAATTACAAACTGGAGACGGCAAAGAACAAGATCCATATTTGGAACCCTATAAAATGCTTATACTACTAGAATTAATCTGATCCGCCTCTCGGTTCATCAAACGTCATAGGCAATTAGTCGGCATGTTATTCAATCTTAATTTCCAACAAAAGTTGAGTTATTAACTTTTAGAATGGGTGTCGGCAGTGCTGATTTATGACACTAATTCTACCCTTCATGTTGTTTTTTGTGTTTTTTGTGTGATGAATTATATATTTCACAGATAACCTGTTAAAAAGAATATCCTAATCCAAAGAAAACGGGACATATGGTCCACATAATCCACGAAATGTTTTGTTTTTAAATATTTATTTACGTCTACTAATGGATGACAATTATATTATTACTTATATAACCTGGAATTACACACAATATTTGAAAATTAATGAATATTAGACCTAATGCAAAGAAAAAAGAAAAGAAAAAATAATATGTAAATTTTCTTTTCTATTTCCCCCACCCCATACATACTTGCTATATCTTTCATGAAAGATCACAATATTGTAGAAAAGTCTTGAAAAAGGTTTCTAAATTTATTAGTTTATTTAATTCAATATTCCCTATTGAATGTAGACATACCTGACCCTGCCCCTTCCAAATATTTAATCTTTACACTCTAATAGTGGCTCCGACAAACTCAATTCCGTTAAAACATTCAAATTTACATTTATACAAAGCTACATTTAATTTTATTTAATTCTTTGATCTAAAAAGAAGCATATGAAACCATTAGCTGATTCAGTTCTTCTCATTTGTTGTTTCCTTATTTTATTTTTTTTATTCCTAAAACTCTTATCAATATATAATTTAATTACTTGATTAACTCAAAATGAAACCAACCAGAAAATATACTTCATATTTTAAAACCAATGCACTGTTGTGTTTTGCTAACCCACCTGACTAAACGCAAAAAAGAGAAACAAATCTGCATGTAGATACCATGGTGACATTCACCGGAAGTGACGCATTTCAAGGCATAACACGCAGACACGAGGAATGTACGTCCTAAAAGCGAGTCGCGGCGTGGTTTTCATAGTGATGGGAAGTTTTAAATGCATGAATAACTGATGAAGATGAACGTAAATAATTTAGCGTCCAATGGACGATGTGTACGTACGTACATCTGTCATTGGTCACTTGAGTTGTATACACAAATGGTAGAGAGAGTATTATTGTCATAATTAGAAATCGCATTTTCGTAGTGAATCAAATCAATTGTGAACAATTTGAATATGCAAAAAAAAAAAAAAAAAAAAAAAGCTTTGATAGTAATTATTTTAAAACGAACTGCTGTAAATCCAGATGGCCCACTTTTCAGGACCGAAGCCAGACTGTGGAGAGGGGCCATACTGTATACCATCTAATTATGGCAACATATTGGAAAATATCTATTTCATCTAATATAGTATTAATTTAAAGGTATTACTGAACACTACAAGCTATTTAACAGGGAACATTTTGTTTACAAAACCTTGATTAGCGATCCTTTTAGTCAACTGAAAATTGATTAGCAACTACTGTTTAACGTTTTATAATTGTGTAGCGATCTCTAAAACTTGCGTTATGAAATGTTCCCTGCTATTATAAGTCTGCTCGTAACTACAGATATGACTCTGCCATACCTCATGAAGAACGACCCTATTACAGAAAAATGCAAAATGATCCCGTTCACCTGTCAAAGACCTTTAAATTCTATTTTCGGGTTTTGGGCCCCCTCTATTAAAGAATCCTGAATCCGCGCTTATTATATATATATATATATATATATATATATATATATATATATATATATATATATATATATATATATATATATATATATGCACACTCATGTTTTAGTGTTTAAAGTCTGTTCTATACCAACTCCTTCTGCATCGTAGACTGTACCATTTGTGTCAATGATTATTCTCTGGAAAATCGAAAAATTGCCATTTTCTCATTTAACACCTTTTTACATAGGTCGGTCATAACACACACTAAAGTATTTAAATAAATAATGTATATGAAATACAAAGAAAAAACCTCTAGATCAGTGAGTTGAACGATCTCGTCTCAGTCCGTAGACTGACGTGTCAAACATTGTTGATGCCGTAAATAATTGTTGATGACGTAGACTTAATTGTTGAAGACGTAAATCACTTCTTGGTGACCTGTATAGTGTTACTGATGACGTGTAAATCATTGTAAATGTGGTTTCACATATTAATGATGTATTGGTCATTTTTTGATGATATTAGACTATTGATATATACTTCTTCTTTTTTTTAAAGAAGTTTCACATTCTTGCAGACAAATTGTTGATGTCGAATGAATAATGTTAAATATTGTTGATGACTTGTCGAACATTGTTGATGATGTTAAACATTGTTGATAACGTTAAACATTGTCGATGACTATGATATGGTATTGACAGATGAAATGATCATTGTATCTTAGTAGAACATTTTTTTCATTACAAAAAAAATCGTATAAAAATACTTTTACTTCTCTTGGAGAAATTTCTTCTTCCTTATCTTGGACGGCAAGTAATTAAAAATGACGACACAATTTTGTTGGTCGTTTGGTCCTCATAAAAGCCTTGTTACACGACACGTGCTGATAAAACTTCAAAATGTGCAACTGAGGCTCAAGTGCAAATCAGAACTGGTGCTGAATCGGTGAACATCCCGACAAGAGGAGACCTGAGCTGAAGAAGCCAAAATAATGTACCCAGGTCGGGCGTACTTCACGACGTTCTGTGGCTGGTGCATTAAACGATTTACCATAACCATCAGTGTTAGTGTAGACTATTTCAGTTTGAGCCTCGGTTCCAGATTGTAGCATATTTGAAAAGCATGTGCCCTGATGAGTGTTTGTGCCCACTGGTCACTTAGTGTCCGTAGCGCTGGATGACGAGTGTTTGTGCCCACTGGTCACCTAGTGTCCGTAGCGCTGGGTGACCAGTGTTTTGTGCCCACTGGTCACCTAGTGTCCGTAGCGCTGGGTGACCAGTGTTCGTGCCCCATCGGTTGCCTAGTGTCGGTAGCGCTGTCCGCGCATACACGACGATTCTTCGTGTTTGTAGAGGTAGCTCTTCAGGGCGAATGCTTTGCCACACCGACCACAGTTGTAAGGTTTCTCGGTCGAGTGCGTCTGGATATGGGCACGCAGGTTGGACTTGTCCGCGAAAGCCTTGCCGCATTTCGGACACGAAAAGGGCTTCTCCCCAGTATGTGTTCTAACATGACCTTGTAGCAGCCACGGCCGGCTGAATCTCTTTCCACAGTACGCACACTCGCAGCCTTGGTTGTGCGTGCGCACGTGCATGCTGTACGCGGGCATAGACACGTAGATCTTTTCGCAGTGGGGACACTTCCTGGCCTTCTTGTCGTTGACGCTGCGATGAGTTTGCCGATGACGAGCCAGATTGCTGGAGGTACTGTATCGTTTGCCGCACTCCACACACACGTACGAGTCGATCCCTTCGGGGCTCGATGGCGGACTCAGCAGCAGCTCGTGCAGCGATCGTCTGGCTTCGAACTTGGTGACATCATGGTAGCCGTTGTTGCCCTGTTCGATTGTATATTCCGTTGTTTGTTCCGGGGTGTCCCGGCACGCGTCTTTCCTCGGGCTCTGTGTCATCAGTTCGTAGAGAAGGGAAATTCCGTTAAATGCGCGGCAGTCCCAGGCGTACTCCAGCTCGGAGTGAAGGTCGGCCCGTGTCTCGGTCTGGGTGGAGCACCCGCTGTCGCTATCCACGTCATCTGGGGTGCTGCTTTTATCTGACAGGTTTATCGGTGTTCTCTCTGAAAGTACAAGTAAACACTGTTATTAAAATAACTACTACAATCAATTAGCCGTAGGCGTATAGAGCTTTCTTTCAAACAGAAAATGTAGAATCTGATGTGTTCAAATACATTTTCTGCCTTTTGAACACAACAAGAAAACTTGGAAGGTATGCGAACGAGTCTGCAAAAAAAAAAAAAAAAAAAAAAAAAAAAAAAAAAAGAAAGAAAGAAAGAAAGAAACCCCCCACAAAAACACAAACACCAAACAAAACAAACATTAAAAAAAAAAAAAAAAAAAAAAAGGAGCAACTGTACAGTTGATGGCAAAATTAAACTCAGTTTTTTGTTTTGTTGGCATTTTTGATAGCCAGTAGTCATACAAAAGTTAAAAAGATTATTTTGTTTAACGGCACAACTAGAACACATTAATTTATTCATTTCATTCTATTGCATGGTTTCGAGGTTTCAGAGAAGCAGCAAGGGATCTTTTATCATGCACTTACCCACAGATCTGATAGCACATGCCAATCACGCGGCACTGGTTGGGATGGGAAAAACCTATCAGAGGATGGTTCCACTGAGAGAGTTCGATCCTGCGGCCAAATCACCTCGAGTGAGCGCTCTACCGACTGAGCTCAGCCCCACCCTCAGTAATAATAAAAGTACGATGTCCACAGGCGCGGATTCAGGCGGGGGCCCAAGGTGCCCAGCCCCCCCCCCCCCTATTTTTGGTCAAACCATATAATTATATTACACAATACACCAAAAAATGCAAACTTATCCCTACCATCTGTCAAGGACTTTTACATTCTATTTTCAAAAACAAGAACGGCTTTTAGGCCTCCTCTAACTAAATTCTGGATCCGCTCCTGATCCACATATGTCGGCTCTAAGTGGCGACTGTGGTAATGACGAAGACAGCTGTCTGTTTTTAAGCCAGACTGTAAAGATATTTATCATAGTGTATCAAGCAATTCAGATATTATTTCATCACTAAACTAAAAATAAACTGACGACAACTGACGGAAACACTCTCTTCATTTAATACAGTTTATCAAAAGCTTGCTTGCTAATAACATTTCCAACAAATAGGTTCCCGAACATGACTTCCTTTTAATTGCTATGTTCAGTGAATGATGTCACTAACCAGTAACAACTAACACACTGTCCTGGACTGGCAGGCCAGATAGCGCGTGTGTGTGTGTGACCAGGAAAGCGTGCTTGAGCCTAATTGGCTATAAACACGAAAATAACTATAAATGAAATAATGAATGACGTCATGCCGTCTGCTCTGGCAGTCGCGGTTACAAATTGTCACTTTTTTTTTCTGTGCCTAGAGTAACACGACACCATTTTCAAGTGTTACATTATTAGGAACATAGATAAGCACATAATAATAACAACACATCGTTCGCTGTACTTCTACGTTTTACGTCTTTTATTTGTTTAAAAGCATTTGATTATTTTCAAGTGTACCGTAGTTTAAAAACGTAAATAAAACACATGTCAGATGGCATCGCTTTTCTTGACATGGTTTTACCAGAACGCATTTCCTCCGGAAATCGTTGAGGATTTTCTCATTTTCTTTAACCGTGTCAATTTTTTAACTGCTAAAATCTCATTAGTTGGCAGGTGTGGCTCATCAGGCGCCGCCATCTTGGCGCATCCGTGAGAGGGCGCTGGCAGCGGTAAACACGTGCCACGCGTCAGGTCTCAGCAGGTGGCACAGTGGTTTCTGCCATCTGGCAACATGGTTACCAGTGGATTCTTGGTCAGTAGTCTAGTTAGTAGCCTTAGCAACTTCATAAGTACCAGAAAAGTGGCAGAACATTGCTTTGGTAGGCTACATTAAATAAAGCCTATAGATTGTACTATACCAAATAAAATCCCATAGGCAACCATGTTAACGTTTGTGCTTAAAACCACTATATGCAATATATCAACCAAACTATGACCCATAAATATCAGTACTACAACCCCTACCTCAAGGTATTAACTGAAGAAAATGGTACCTTCCATGGCTCATTTTCGGTATAACCAGATGTTTTTACAACACCAATCCACCATCCCATAGACAGGATAGCACATACCACGGCCTTTGATATACCAGTCGTAGTGCACTGGCTGGAGCGAGAAATAGCCGAATGGGCCCACCGACGGGAATCGATCCCAAACCGAACGCGCATCAAGCGAGCACTTTACCACTAGGCTACCTCTCGAAGAAAGAGTTGGATTGTCATATGGTAATATTTCATATTGATGAAATAGTTATACGCTTGGAATCATAAAAACTGAACGTTACAATTGTTTTTATGTTTACACACGAATGTATTTTATGACAACGTTCAATTCTTCAATGATACTATGGTTGTCGTGGTGGACACAGAATGGGTATATTGGTTGAGAAGGATCGAGATCACGACCCATCACGTCTCTACCACTGCCAACCCACAGACACCTGGCTTTTCCCCTCGTCTAGTCACCTCAGAAATATGCCTAATTCGTAAAGCCCGCAAAACTCAATAAGTATCATTTTCACCATTGAATATAACTAACAAGCAATGTTTACGACCTTGGCATTTCGCAATAGAGGAATGTGCGAGTGCTGTTAAATGCCAGTCAGGTGCGCAACAGGTAAATACATAAACTACATAAACCTTAACAACGTTGCTACACAAGCGATAGTCATGATTGTTGTTTATCAGATATTATATTTACTGCTACAGTCTCCTCTCTATGGGCTGAGATATTATATATACTGCTCATACTGCCGGCTACGGGTAAAATTGTCTCCTCTCTGTGGGGTGAGATATTATATATACTGCTCATACAGCCGGCTACAGGTAAAATTGTCTCCTCTCTGTGGGCTGAGATATTATATATACTGCTCATACTGCCGGCTACAGGTAAAATTGTCTCCTCTCTGTGGGCTGAGAAATTATATATACTGCTCATACTGCCGGCTACAGGTAAAATTGTCTCCTCTCTGTGGGCTGAGATATTATATATACTGCTCATACTGCCGGCTACAGGTAAAATTGTCTCCTCTCTGTGGGCTGAGATATTATATATACTGCTCATAGTCCCGGCTACAGGTAAAATTGTCTCCTCTCTGTGGGCTGAGATATTATATATACTGCTCATACTGCCGGCTACAGGTAAAATTGTCTCCTCTCTGTGGGCTGAGATATTATATATACTGCTCATACTGCCGGCTACAGGTAAAATTGTCTCCTCTCTGTGGGCTGAGATATTATATATACTGCTCATAGTCCCGGCTACAGGTAAAATTGTCTCCTCTCTGTGGGCTGAGATATTATATATACTGCTCATACTGCCGGCTACAGGTAAAATTGTCTCCTCTCTGTGGGCTGAGATATTATATATACTGCTCATACTGCCGGCTACAGGTAAAATTGTCTCCGCTCTGTGGGCTGAGATATTATATATACTGCTCATAGTCCCGGCTACAGGTAAAATTGTCTCCTCTCTGTGGGCTGAGATATTATATATACTGCTCATACTGCCGGCTACAGGTAAAATTGTCTCCTCTCTGTGGGCTGAGATATTATATATACTGCTCATACTGCCGGCTACAGGTAAAATTGTCTCCTCTCTGTGGGCTGAGATATTATATATACTGCTCATACTGCCGGCTACAGGTAAAATTGTCTCCTCTCTGTGGGCTGAGATATTATATATACTGCTCATAGTCCCGGCTACAGGTAAAATTGTCTCCTCTCTGTGGGCTGAGATATTATATATACTGCTCATACTGCCGGCTACAGGTAAAATTGTCTCCTCTCTGTGGGCTGAGATATTATATATACTGCTCATACTGCCGGCTACAGGTAAAATTGTCTCCGCTCTGTGGGCTGAGATATTATATATACTGCTCATAGTCCCGGCTACAGGTAAAATTGTCTCCTCTCTGTGGACTGAGATATTATATATACTGCTCATACTGCCGGCTACAGGTAAAATTGTCTACTCTCTGTGGGCTGAGATATTATATATACTGCTCATAGTCCCGGCTTCAGACAATACAGTTTCGTCACTACCGGAAACCTTAAAGTTTATTGTGTTTAACGTTACCACTATAGCACATTGATTTATTAATCATCGGCTATTCGATGTCAAATATTTGGTAATTTTGACATAGTCTTAGAGAAGAAACTTGCTACATTAGTAGAAAGAGATCTTTTATATGCACCGTCCCATACACAGGATAGCACCTACCGCGGCCTTTGATATACCAGTCGTGGTGCACTGGCTGTAATAAAAAAATAGCCCAGCCGGCCCATCGACAGGGATCGATCTCAGACTGACCGCGCATCAGGTAAGCTCTTTACCACTGAGCTTCCTCCCGTATACTGCCATTTATGTAACAGCAAAGTGAAGCGTCGCTCTTACTTAAGGACGTACAAGTCAAACAATTTGATTGCTTTACACGGTAGTTACAAAGTGACTATACTTCCAAAAAATAGCAGTGACGTAGTCCTCTTTCAGATTGGTTTGTTTTTCACAGAACATATTCTTATAGAAGCGTATTAGTGCCATCACACACAATAAAATAATTGTATTTTCTAACATTTAAACATGGAAAAATCAAGTTTAATCTTGGAAAAGTTGATTTTTCCAAGATTAAACTTGATTTTTCCAAGATTAAACTTGATTTTTCCAAGATTAAACTTGATTTTGCTAAGTTTAAAAGTTGAAAATATAATTATTTTATTGTGTTTGATGGCACTAATACGCTTCCGTATATTCTCACATGGAACATGTATTAAAAATACACATGAAAGTGAATGGTGGTATGCAACCTGTAACTCCGGGGATCCGAACTTCAGATGTGTGTGTGTGTGTGTGTGTGTGTGTGTGTGTGTGTGTGAAAGAGAGATGTCTTCTTTGTAATAGGAAACCTCGCACACGTGGTATCTATTGACTAAGTCCATGAAGCATGCGCCTGCAAACTGACCTGATGTGTTCGCTGTATTCTCAGTGTTTGTTTGTTTTGTGTAACACGCTGTGAATAACACCAAAGCGATCTCGGTGGCGCAGTGGTTAAGCCATCGGACTACAGGCTGATAGGTACAGGGTTCGCAGCCCGGGTACCGGCTCCAACCCAAAGCGAGTTCTTAAGGGCTCAATGGGTAGGTGTAAGGCCACTACACCCTCTTCACTCTCACTAACCACTGACCAACTAACAACTAACCCACTGTCCTGGACAGATAGCCCAGATAGCTGAGGTGTGTGCTCAGGACAGCGTGTTTGAACCTTAATTGGATATAAGCACGAAAATAAGTTGAAATGAAATAAATGATTACTGCACGCTTCGGTATCTTAATCGACAGCAGACGGTCCAGAGTGCAAAACAGTGAGTATCACTACTACAATCTATTCATTATACTGGAAAACCAACTTGCAAATACACATGTAACACGTATGTTGGCTGGGTCCCGATTTTTCATAATAAAAATAAACTGCTCTTTGGGTGTCATATTTAAAAATGAAGGGTTGTAGTTGGAGATAAAATGAAATAACTTTGACCGTTGATACTTATACTGCTTACATTGTACAATGTGATGAAATTCATCTTCAGTGGCATTGCATTCATCACAGAGATGCTGGTCAAGAGGAGTATATGGTTTTGTATGCCTGCCAGTTTCAATTTCCAAGTTATGATTCACTTAGACGGAGTTAAGAGAAATGAACACTGGAAGGATATATGTCACAAATATTCGCCAGACAGGTGATGACAGTTGAGAACAGTGAGACCATCACGTGACAGAAACATCTTCACCGAGATACCTGTACCAGCAGGGAGGGGGGGGGGGGGGGGGGGGGGGAGTTTAGAATATAATGCACAGAAGTAAAACTTTGTTTTGTTAATGACACCATTAGACCACATTGATTTATTAATCATCGGCTATTGCATAAGATAAGATAAAGATAAAAGATAAAAACTGTATTGCATATAGACATTCCACATACGGAACAGAGGCCTAATTCACAAAGGTCTCTTAGGCTCTGCTAGACAACAAAGCACCCTCTTTGCAAATCTTTTAGCACTGCACTGCGAGATCGCAAAGTTGCGAAATGTTTAGTGAATTAGGTCCCTGGATGTTAAACATTTGTTTTTTTTTTTATATATAGTCTTAGGGAGGAAACCTGCAACATTATTCCATTAATAGCAAGGGATCTTTTATATGCACCATCCCACAGACAGGATAGCACATACCACGGCCTTTGTTGTACCAGTGCACGGGAGTAGAACATTCTGTTAAAGACCTCGGACTAGACGATTTCTAAATATGCAGGGTATAGGCTGGTCCATAACTAGGGAGATCTGGAGGATCGGACTTTCCCCCCCCCCCCCCCCCCCCCCCCTGCGGAAAAGAGAGTTCCGCTCCAAGGGGAAAAATAATGCGGAATATCCATATAAAAGACCAGGTCTCTTGCAAAAACGAAGCTATTAAGAATAGCAACATTCTGTCATGACTTCAAATATGTTCATGTAAGTTCCTAACATAATATATAGGCCTACTGTTTGTCATTCACTTGAGTTGTATCTTCTAGTAAAATAAATCGTTTATCAGTAATGTATTTATTTTACAAATACTATTTGTTTTAATGCATTTCTGTTAATCAAAACATGGCCAGATTTCACACATACACGCACGCACACACACATTTCGGTTGGACATTTTAGAGATAACTCAGTTATGTTACTGAAGGGTCAACCCACTGCGCGTGCTGTAACCTCACCGTGGTGCAGGGGTGTAACATTCTCTTTGAGAATGGCCAATACAGCACAATCCCCTTGTTTTCTTCGAGATACAAATGAAATTTTGAGTAAAAGTCAGTATCTACCTGTGATATTTGTATTTTTGCACAGTTCTTTACACTCTTTTTATTTAAATCTTGAATTTTTGTATTTATGTTGATCATCACTTTATTTGTTTACCATGGTTTAACACCCAATAGCCGATGTGTTTTTCGTGCTGGGGTGTCGTTAAACATTTATTCATTTATTTTATTTATTCCATCTCAAATCAACAAATATTTAGGGTCGCCCACGCACTTCTCTCTCAGATTCATTTGAAATTTGTGCTATATAATCCTCTTTCATCCACATGAACCCATCTCTGGGCTCTGTATTCCAAGTAGTCTTTGAGAAATAGTTATTTTGCTAACAATGGTAGGTATTAAAGTAATCTCGAAAATGCCCATCATAATTTCCGTGCTATATTTGAAATCATCACCTTGGGAAATAATGTACGTAGAGACATGAAATTTGGTATGAGTACTAATATATAGACGAGTTCTTTTTACCAGTTAAACTGAATACTTAAAGACAATTAAAGAATCTTTTAAATGCCATTTTATTTTACGAGCAGCTATTTCTGAGCCTAAAATTAAAACACAGTCTTACATTACACACAGTTAAATTGATTTTCTCAGGCAAGTACATGCATTTGTGAGCACTTCGTGAGTGATATAATCATGCCTAATAAGAAAATTATTTCCTAAGAAAGATTTTAAAAGAGTACGCACTTTTTTTCCTCATTGAATAAGATTAATATTTAAGAACACAGAAAAAAGTAAATGTGTATATAAAAATAAGACAGTGGGTTTTTTTGTGTCTCAAAGGTGCCTGCTTGTAATAAAAATAGAATTTTAAAGATTTTTCAGATGTCTCTAAGCATTCAGGCATTACTACTGAAAATTACCAGTCTATATCAGACAAATATAACCTTCTTGGTAAAGCCATGTTAGGATTCATTTTCAGACAAATATTTCGCTATTTTGTGTTTGTTTTATCAATCTTTTTATAATAAAAATGGGAGGAGGGTGAGTCGAACCCAATCAGGTTTAATTTTGGGCGTCAGAATATGTCAGGAATGGGGTGGTGTGTGTGTGTGTGTGTGTGTGTGTGTGTGTGTGTGTGTGTGTGTGTGTGTGTTTCCATATATATTTTATTTGTTTTTCCAATGAGGGGAGAGCAATGCATAATCTATAGAAATAGGGGGTGGGCAGTCCCTTCTCAGCTGCCGACGCCTGCGTCAAAAGGGAACCGATGAATTGGTATATAACTTTATAACGAATAACGTTAAGTTTTATTTAATGAATGAATGCATGTTAAACAACACCCTAGCACAAAAATACACATCGGCTACTGGGTGGAATTTTATATAAAAAACATATTGTCAAAGTTTAAAAACCATTACAACTCGAATTACTTTTAATAAATAAAAAAAAGAAGAAAGATTCGGCGTAAATGAAAAAAGTTTCAATACAAATTACCGTTAACTTGCATAAGTTAAATTTTATGTTGTGATACAGGTATGAAGGCAACTGACTGAACAGCCAGTGGCGTAGCCGGGGGTGGGGGTGGGGGGGGGGGGGGCACGGGGGCCACCTCCTATATAAAATAACGGCTACGCCAGTGGGAACACCTCCCTGTCATGATGGACAGAACTTTCTGGCGAAGTCAGAGGTTGTGCCCACTACAGGCGTGCTTGAACAGTTCTCTGATGGAAGCATGCCAAAAATTACCCACACCCACGGTGGGAACAGCTAAGGTAAAGCACACGCAGTTCTACCTTTTGCATCTGTGTACCGCATTAGTTATCAATTACTTCGGTAACATTTCATTTCATTTCATCTTATTTCCGTGTTATATCCAATTAAGGTTCAAGCACGCTGTCCTGGGCACACACCTCTGTCTGTCTGTCTGTCCAAGACAGTGGGTTAGTTGTTAGTTGGTTAGTGGTTTGCAATGCAGAAGTTTGGGATCGATTCCCGTCGGTGGGTCCATTGGGCTATTTCTCGTCGCAGCCAGTGCACCACGACTGGTATATCAAAAGCCGTGGTACGTGCTATCCTGCCTGTGGGATGGTGCATATAAAAGATCCCTTGCTACTGGCGGCAAAATGTAACGGGTTTCCTCTCTATAACTGTGTCAAAATGACATCCCATAGTCGATGACTAATAAATCAATGTGCTCTAGTGGTGTCGTTAAACAAAACAAACTTTAAGACGCTGCATACCATGGCTGTTGTAGAATTTGTACTTCACCCTTATATTAAAAATGAGATTTATTCTATATAATATGATGGTAATTTGTTATTTACATAATTAAAAAAAGAAGGTTATGAGAATTGATATGGGTTTAAAACTTAATGATATGTTTTATATCAGCTTTAGCATTATTTGGTATAAAGTTACATGCTATTTTATCGGCTCCCTTTTGATGCACACGGGCTATAGTTAAGAGTGCCAAGCTGTTTTATTATTATACTATTTATCTTACACACCCGTTGATGAGAACACCATGCGTTATATTTGGTACACATGTACGTCATGGGTCTGTTAACACATGTACGTCATGGGTCTGTTAACACATGTACGTCATGGGTCTGTTAACACATGTACGTGTGTTAACAAATTCAAGACATACGACTGGCTGTTCCTAGTGATGACCAGGTCACCAATACCATACATCCAATAAAAAACAACACGATGGAAATCGATTAGACTGTGACGTATAGTTAATCTGACAATCATGGGTCTGTGCAAAGACTGTAAATAACTTTTGGTTGAAAACTATGTTAAAATTTATAAGAAATAGAATAATACATTCGTATCCGTTAGATACCATTTATCTTACAACTCGTTGTTTAACAAAATATCAAATTCGCTTTCGCTCGTTAGATACATATTAAAACAACTCGAAGTGAGATAAATGGTATCTAACGGGAACTCATGTATTATTCTCTATTTATCGGCTCCCTTTTGATCCAAACTCTTTTATTATTATAAAAATGACTATTCGTCACCAACAGCTGGTAAAATACTACTTACTAATCGACTGATTCGATGTTATGTCAGCCTGACTCACACTACGCAGTAAATACTTGAAAGGTCGAGCCGACACAGAACTTCTGGCAAACAGCCATAGCGTAAACTCTGAGTTGTATAGATACTAGTACATTTGCTAGACTTTCCAGGTATTTTGGTAAATTACGGCGAAACAAAAAAGTAATGGAATGTTTGTTTAACTAACCTTGAGCAGCGCGAAACCTGCCCCGTGTTCAGAGACAATGAGCGACGCTAACGCTCGCCAACTATTTCACTAGTTATAAAATTTAAAAGATCCCTTGCTGCATTAAGAAAATGTAGCGGGTTTCCTCTGATGACTACAAGTCAGATTTACCAAATGTTTGACATCTAATAGCCGACGATTAATTAATCAATGCGCTCTAGTGGTGTCGTTAAACAAAACAAACGTTCATTTTGGTTATAAAATTTTGACTGAACGTAAACGTGAATAATAACAATACTAAATAGAAGAAAACAAATGGGCATGTAGCTGCATCATGTCCACTGTCTCCTGAACTGAAGATGTGTTGTTTGAAATATAAAATAATAAAAATAATAAAATAATAACAGTAACAAACAAACAAACAAGCAAAACACCATACAAAACCCACAAAGAGTATAAATAGACAATAACTCCGAGGAACTACCGAGCGGCATTCGCGATTCCACCCGAGCAGGTCATTTTATTTATTCTCAGATCCTACACATTGAACATAAATCAAATGAACCGAGTTTTTTCACAACTTTATCAATTAATCAATCAATCAATCAGTCAGTCAGTCAGTCAGTCAGTCAGTCAGTCAGTCAGTCAGTCAGTCAGCCAGCCAGCCAGCCAGCCAGCCAGCCAGCCAGCCAGCCAGCCAATCAATCAATCAATCAATCAGGCAGGCAATCAATAAATCAGTCAGTCAGTCAGTCAGTCAGTCAGTCAGTCAGTCAAATCAAATCAAATCAAATCAAATCAACCAATCAATCAATCAATCAATCAGTCAGTCAATCAATCAATAAGTCAGTCAGTCAATCAATCAATAAGTCAGTCAATCAGTCAATCCACCAATCAATCAATCAGTCAATCCACCAATCAATCAGTCAGTCAATCCACCATGTGACTCGTGCTTACATCCACGGAAGGTTCAAACACGACTGTCTTGGACACATTTTCCGAGCTTCTCCGATGGATGTGTCCAAGACAGAGGGGGGTTGGTGGGGTAAAAGGCTATGGCATTTACAATTTGAAAGAAGAGAAAAAAAATTTAATGCATAATAACGAACTTTTCAATTAGATTTAAACAAAAAAATTGTTTGAGTCATTCCTAAATATGAAATGAATTAATCACAAATAGAGCGGGCAACCCAAATATATATATATATATATATATATATATATATATATATATATATATATATATATATATATGAACTCCATTCCCGTCCTTAAGGCCAAAATTGCCATTTCACCTATATAACCTTATCGCCTAGAGTATTTATACCCCAAAACAAAATAGTTCACATTCAAATAATATAATTATTTTCTTTTATTAAAGTCATTTATTATTATTATATATTTTTTTTTACCTTAGTTTATCTAGTCTTGACAATCCATTCTTCTTTACAATACTACCGGCAACGATAGCTTGATCAATCTACACACTTCGAGTTTTAGAAGTGCAATATCTCTTAAATCTCTATGGAGGGACCAACAAATTAGTTTGAGAGATCGAGGTTTTCAACTTTTCGAAGTTCGAGTTTTCAAAGCTTAGTTAGTTAGTGGTCTAATGTCTGTCTAATTTTTCTATGCATTAACCTGCTAATTTTAGCCTACTTTTGTATCTACTACAGATCCTGACCATAATGATAAAATGATATTAATAGAAATGAGAATGTATAATTTGTTAAATAATCTGTTTGTTTCAACGACGTCAGAATGACGTGACGTCATCTTATTGTTAATTTAGGAGATAACCGTATGGAGTTTTTAGATTTGCGGGTGTTACTGTCTATTTGATCCCACAAATGTCATTTTTGACCGACGGTGAATAGAAGGTGTTATTTTTATTTGATCCGGGAAAAAGAATGTTATTAACAAATCATAAAACAGAACACACTCGCCACCAGTTTACAATTAAAAAAGACAAAAATGGCGAAACATGTTATTAAACTACTGAACTTTGGGTGGTGGTGTTTTATATAATATTTGTTATGTAGTGGATCCCCAGTTATCCGGCAACCCCAGATTATGGACAGTCATATAATAAACTGAAACAGCCACTCTGTAAATATAGTCAGTTATCCCGATATCAGCTTCCTGATCCAGACAGTCATAATCCAAAATAATGTTTTAAAAATAAAGGTAATTTGCTTCATTTAGCTGGATACAGCTAAAATAACAAATCGTTCCACATAAACAGAGAAATAACATGCACCGTGTACATTTACCGTGGCCAATCAATCCATTATACATGTAGCAATCGACACAAGCCAAAATGGCCGCAATTAAAGGCTTTCACAGTTTTGTGCGATCAGGCAACACAGTATTACTGAATATTTTGTAAAGCATTCTGACTTAAAACAATATAAATAAATGTTTGTATTATTTGTTTTTGTTTTTTTTATTTTGTCCAAAGGTGACTACCCATAAAGTGTACGGAAATTCGTTTTCTAGTTAAGTTTTGAAAAACACGGTACTGTCAGTACACACACAGTCAAACTTCGATAACTCGAACTTGAAGAAGATGATGGAATAGTTCCGAGTTTCAGGAAGTTCGAGTTTATATATATATATGTATATATATGTATATATATATATATATATATATATATATATATATATATATATATATATATATATATATATATAGTGGTGATTGCAGAATAAAAAAAGTGTGGTGTCAGCCCTCAAACTCTCTCCTTGAAACAGATAACATTCTTCATGATATTCTTTTGAGACTCCAATCGCACACACAAAAAACGCTATCTATAAAAGGTCTCGCGCCACAAATTATTACTGTGAGTGAGTATGAATGTTTTATTTACACCCTTACAAATTGTTTTTACAAATTGTACATCAAAATAGAACATTTATACTATTTCCAAAGACAAATTTCTTTTCTATTTATGTAAATCCAAACTGAAATTACTGACACACACCCCCCCCCCCCCCCCCAACTTTAACTTGAAGCTGGTTACACCATAGTATAATGTGGTGTTTAGCAGAAGCCCTTGACGGCAGGCATTCCGTGGAGATAAGAAGAACGAAACGGCGTGTGTCGGACCAGCTGACGAACCGAACAAAGAGTTTGCGAGCAGTCGCCCGGCAGCAGACGGCAGATAGCAGACCTGGAATAGCCCGTACATCTTTTACGTGGGAGGAGGACGGATCCACCGGCAGGCAGGCGGAGCAGGGGAATCAGGAGGGGTGGGGCTCAATAATTTTAAATAATAATTGAAAAACAATATTATTGACATTTACCAGCATTTGTAATGGTAAATTTTACTTGTAGAATACATAGAGAATAATATAGGAGTGGCTATTAGATACCATTTATCTCACGAGTTGTTTTAAAATGTATCTAACGAGGGGAAGCGAGTTTGATACGTTTTTAAACAACGAGTTGTGAGATAAATGGTATCTAACGGACACGAATGTATTATACTATTTCTTACATATTCTCAAAAACCTGGTTTTAAGCAAATTTTAACATCTTTTTCGACTAAAAGTTATTTACAGCCGTTCCACTTGTAGCTGACATACGCGTCACAAACACGTGAATGTCAGGTTAACTATACGTCACAGTCTAATCAATTTCCATCGTGTAGTTTTTAATTGGCGGTATGGCACTGGTGACCTGGTCATCACCTAGGAGCAGCCAGTCGTATGTCTTCAAATTGTTAACACACGTACATGTGTTAACATCTGTGTGTAACCAAAAATAACGCGTGGTGCTCTCACCAACGGGTGTGTGAAAAAGGAAATTGTATTTCAGGACATCTAAGTTTTAAATTTCTCTTGGAGAGAGCATGTCCCTAAACCCCAATAGAATTGTCATAAATGCAATACCGAGGGAGTCAAACCAGTTCAGCCAAGTTTTAAATACAAAGCCATATATAGTAATTTGAAAACGATACAGTGTAAAATTAGCAATTGCTTGTTATTGTATGTTATTCACGATACTTGCGATTGTGATTGGATTATTTGATTGGATCGTACGATTGTTCAATTTAAGCAATTATTTCATGTAATCCAGCAATCTGGTACATCACTATGGTGTTTATATATTTCATGTATACACGTGTAGAAAAATTATACATCGTGAAAAAATGGACTTAAAAATATTGCATTTACCAGCACTTGTTGTGATGAATTTTACTTGTAGAATACAGATTACATCTGGCTTTCAAAATGTTTCGGACCCCAGACTAGAAACAATTAACCCCCCACCCCCCTCCACCATTATTCACTTGCTTCTGCTCTGCCTAACCGGGAACGAGCCATAGAACTAGGGGAGCAGTTCCAGCCCCATGTAGTTTGGCAACCACGAGCCGTCATCACCACACAGACTAGCGCAGTGGTAATTCAATACATGCGTAAAGCTGGCCTACCCTATATCTGAAAAGATTAGGACCAGCCGACGCTCGGACTAGTCATGCAGCACACACCACGACAATACAGTAAGTACAAAGCCGCATATGTTATCTTTCATTTCATTTCAACTTATTTTCGTGCTTATATCCAATTAAGGTTCAATCACGCTGTACTGGACACACCCCTTAAGCGATCTGGGCTGTCTGTCCAGGACAATGGGTTAGATGATTATTGGTTAGTGAGGGATAAGAGGGTATATTGGGCTATACACCTATCCATTAAGCCCTTACGAACTCGCTCCGGGTTAGAACCGGTACCGGGCTGCGAACCCTGTACCTACCAGCCTGTACTCCGATGGCTTAACCACCGAGGCCAGTGATGTTGTCTTAAAGTCAGTAATTAGTACTAATTACCCAATCTGCGCAAGCCAGGAGTTCTATTCTGTACCAATACTCCATACAAACCCTTGACAATAAACATAAGGTTTTCCAATGTTCATTTGAAAAGCAGACGATACTACTGGTCGAGTAGATGATAACCACTGGATGTATAGTAGCTACACTCCCAACCACACAAACTGACTTATAAATACAGCACACTGCCAGTTTTCAAATTTTAACTAACATATTTATAGTGCTCGCTGTTTATAACTGAAGTCTGATTCGGGGCCCTGATTGTACAGTTATGATAGTTTATGTAATCATGTAAACAAATAAATGTGCTATTAGGTTTCTGTCTAGATCAGTAGATGCTATCTAGGTTTATACAACAAATATCCACCTGTCTTAGGGTGTCGCCAATTCTTGCTTTTATACCATCCAATATAGTACAGACGAACTAGCAGTAAGCAAAGAAAGAAAGAACGGCGCACTCAACACATTTTAGCTACGGTTATGGTTAAGGACCACACAGACATTGAGAGAGGAAACCTGCTGTCGCCACTTCATGGGCTACTCTTTTCGATTAGCAGCAAGGGATCTTTTATAAACAGTCACTTCGTGTAAAGGGTCATTTTATACTCTGGTAGATATTTAAAACAATTCACTGTGTTACATTTTAAGTATCAATGGATACTGAAACCAGTATTAGAGCGATTACTGTCAAATATTACAACCAGTTATTACAGAAACAAACATTTATTATGTTTGTTTTCTTTTAAAATTTAAAACAAATGTTATTAATTTTTATTTTATATAGTCAATGAAACATTGACCGTATACTGTAGTTTATAACCCAATAAAATATAGAAAGAAGGAATCGTTTTGTTAATTCATTCAGTTTTATAATGAGAACACTTGATAACACTTTTTAATGTTTTGGTTTTGATAAATATACGGTCTACTAATGTACAGATGAGAGAAAAGAAACCACTGGACTGGTTAATATATGTCATTGGTTAATATATGTCAAGGCTTACCTTCGAAATGCTGAAGAGTTGACGATTCTTCAATCTGATGATAGTCTGTGAAATATCGACGATTCGTAATCATAAATATCCTCGGCATTTTGCTACCCCTCTGCCACACCACTGCCACGGAGCAAACAACGGCTGGTGCCCCTGTACAAACGGTCCCCAAGTCTCACGGAGCAAACGACGGCTGGAATCCCTCTACAAACAGTCCCCACTGCCACAGAACAAACGACCGCTGGTGTCCCTCTACAAACAGTCCCCACTGCTACAGAGCAAACGACGGCTAATGTCCCTCTACAAACGGTCCCCACTGCCACAGAGCAAACGACGGCTGGTGTCCCTCTACAAACAGTCCCCAGCAATCTTCCAAGACCCAGCGCACGTTCTTTCCTCACTCGCCGCTCGCACCAGCCGAAAGCAACTGTTCTCTGCCTGGTGCAACAAGTGTCAAGTGCACGGTTCCAAAGCTTGTTGTTTTGGTTTATCATCAGCCGCTTGGGGCTGACAGAGGAGGCATGGGTGCCCATTAGACAACGGTCTATGCTCCTCAAATTTCGCCATTGGTCGGTGGCAGAACGCTCAAAGGGATTGAATTTCACGATGGGTGATGAATCAGTGAATCTGGCTCGAGACCTGCACGCGCATTTCGCGAGCAGACGACAGCCTCTGTGGTGTCTTGAAGAAATTGATTGAGAAAACAGCTAACTGGAAGGATTAGTTTTCGCTGCCAGTCAAAGTTCCGGCCCAGAAAGAGTTAAAAAACTTTCTCTTTTCACTGGCATATGTTTTAGTCTTGTATAAACAGTCGGTTCGTTTATTGGCAAGACATGTAACTTGAGGATCCCCGAGATGCTAGCAAAATGAACACTTGGAGAAAGTGATGCGCGTTTCCTGCCACTTTAACATTCTTCACAACAACAAAAATCCTCAAGGGTGCTGGCCAGGTTGGGCGGAAATAAGATTTTGTTATTGTTTTCAATGTATATTTTAGTGAATTCTGTAGATCTTGTGCAGAGATAGTATTCTATTTCGCTCATTGTAAAATAAATGGAATCCAACAGCTACTCATGTAGTATTATTATCAGGACATCACACACCACGAACTTTGATATATTAGTGGTGGGGCACTGATTGGAACGGATATAAATTCAATAGGTCTACCAAAGTATCTCAGGCAAGTGGCATAGCGACTCACCTACAATATAATATAAACATGTTACAATGAACATAAGCGTACGAGACGGGGGCGGGGTGGGGTGGGTTGGGGGTGGGGGGTGGGGTGGGCGCAACTACCCCCTAGTCTTGGTGCAATACTTCAAATTCGGGCAAAAATGATACAGATATTCGGGCAAAATGTACTAATCTGAGACCTTTTTACCATGTATTTCCATCATTCTACCCTCAAAATTAGTTGTATTCCATGAAAAAATGCGAAGTGGTTCGTTTGCAACCCTATATAGCTGTTTGGTAGTAATGCTAATATGAATAAATGTTGTTATGCAGATTCGGGCATTTTCCTTTAATTCTGGCAAAAGCCAGCCTGCCCCCTACAAAATTGGGAGGCCGTACGCATAGGACAATTAAATAAGGCCAAATCCGGATCATTTAAAAAAAAAAAAAAACTATGCCAAGGTAAGAAATACGGATTGGCTTGTGAAGATGACCAATGTGGGCACAAGTGAACTTCCGTTTGTTAAAATTTCGGTTTATTAATACTTTGTCACAAAGATTTAATTTCTTCACACACACACACACACACACACACACACACACATGCTGTGTCACACCTTTATAGCATCAAGTTGTCACAGACACACACACACACCACACATGTGTGTCAATGGTAATTGTATGGTATCCTTTATAGCTTCAAGTTGTCTATCCTGAATGTGTAACACCATCATGAATGTATACCACTATCGTGAATATGTAACACCATCATGAATGTGTAACACTATCGTGAATATGTAATATCATCATGAATGTGTAACACTATCGTGAATATGTAACATCATCATGAATGTGTAACACTATCGTGAATGTAACACGTGAATGTGTAACATCGTGATAATATCATCATGAATGTGTAACACTATCGTGAATATGTAATATCATCATGAATGTGTAACACTATCGTGAATATGTAATATCATCATGAATGTGTAACACTATCGTGAATATGTAATATCATCATGAATGTGTAACACTATCGTGAATATGTAACACTATTGTGAATAGCACAAACCATGGCCTTTGTTGAACCAGTTATGGATCACTGGTCGGTGCAACACCTATGTGTGAATGTGTAATACTATTGTGAATGTGTAACACCATCATGAATGTGTAACACCATCATGAATGTGTAACACTATCGTGAATATGTAACACTATTGTGAATGTGTAACACTATTGTGAATGTGTAACACTATCGTGAATGTGTAACATCATCATGAATGTGTAACACTATCGTGATGTGTAACACCATCGTGAATGTGTAACACTACTGTCAATGTGTAATACTATCGTGAATGTGTAACACCATCGTGAATGTGTAACATCATCATGAATGTGTAACACTATCGTGATGTGTAACACCATCATGAATGTGTAACACTACTGTCAATGTGTAACACCATCGTGAATGTGTAACACTATCGTGATGTGTAACACCATCGTGAATGTGTAACACCATTATGAATGTGTAACACTATAGTGAATGTGTAACACCATCGTGAATGTGTAACACCATCGTGAATGTGTAACACCATCGTGAATGTGTAACACCATCGTGAATGTGTAACACCATCGTGAATGTGTAACACCATCGTGAATGTGTAACACCATCATGAATGTGTAACACTATCGTGAATGAAAGTAACAATATCGTGAATGTGTAACACGCACTGTAACACCATCATGAATGTGTAACAGTATCGTGAATGTGTAATATCATTATGAATGTGTAACGCCATCGTGAATGTGCAACACCATCGTGAATGTGTAACACCATCATGAATGTGTCACAATATCGTGAATGTGTAATATCATTATGAATGTGTAACGCCATCGTGAATGTGTAACACCATATTGAATGTGTAGCACCATAGTGAATGTGTAATACCATCGTGAATGTGTAACAGTATCGTGAATGTGTAACACCATCGTGAATGTGTAACACCATAGTGAATGTATAACACATTAGTGAATGTGTAACAATATTGTGAATGTGTAACACCATTGTGAATGTGTAACAATATCGTGAATGTGAATGTGTAACACCATAGCGAATGTGTAACACCATCGTGAATGTGTAACAATATCGTGAATGTGTAACACCATCGTGAATGTGTAACAATATCGTGAATGTGTAACACCATCGTGAATGTGTAACACCATCGTGAATGTGTAACACCATCGTGAATGTGTAACACTATCGTGAATGTGTAATATCATCATGAATGTGTAACACCATCGAGAATGTGTAATATCATCATGAATGTGTAACACTATCGTGAATGTGTAACACCATCGTGAATGTGTAACACTATCGTGAATGTGTAACACCATCGTGAATGTGTAATATCATGATGAATGTGTAACACTATCGTGAATGTGTAATATCATGATGAATGTGTAACACTATCGTGAATGTGTAACACCATCGTGAATGTGTAATATCATGATGAATGTGTAACACTATCGTGAATGTGTAATACCATCGTGAATGTGTAACACTATCGTGAATGTGTAACACTATCGTGAATGTGTAATATCATGATGAATGTGTAACACTATCGTGAATGTGTAACACCATCGTGAATGTGTAATATCATGATGAATGTGTAACACTATCGTGAATGTGTAACACCATCGTGAATGTGTAACACCACAGTGAATGTGTAATACCACAGTGAATGTGTAATACTATCGTGAATGTGTAATACTATCGTGAATGTGTAACACGATCGTGAATGTGTAATATCATCGTGAATGTGTAACACGATCGTGAATGTGTAACACTATCGTGAATGTGTAACACCATAGTGAATGTGTAATACCATCGTGAATGTGTAACACTATCGTGAATGTGTAACACCATCGTGAATGTGTAATACCATCGTGAATGTGTAACACTATCGTGAATGTGTAACACCATCGTGAATGTGTAACACCATCGTGAATGTGTAATACTATCGTGAATGTGTAACACCATCGTGAATGTGTAACACCATCGTGAATGTGTAACACCATCGAGAATGTGTAATACCATCGTGAATGTGTAACACCATCGTGAATGTGTAATATCATGATGAATGTGTAACACTATCGTGAATGTGTAATATCATCATGAATGTGTAACACTATCGTGAATGTGTAACACCATCGTGAATGTGTAACACCACAGTGAATGTGTAATACCACAGTGAATGTGTAATACGATCGTGAATGTGTAACACTATCGTGAATGTGTAACACTATCGTGAATGTGTAATACCATCGTGAATGTGTAACACCATCGTGAATGTGTAACACGATCGTGAATGTGTAACACCATAGTGAATGTGTAACACCATCGTGAATGTGTAATATCATCGTGAATGTGTAACACCATAGTGAATGTGTAATATCATCGTGAATGTGTAACACCATAGTGAATGTGTAATACCATCGTGAATGTGTAACACCATCGTGAATGTGTAACACCATCGTGAATGTGTAACATCATAGTGAATGTGTAACACCATCGTGAATGTGTAACACTATCGTGAATGTGTAACACCATAGTGAATGTGTAATATCATCGTGAATGTGTAACACCATAGTGAATGTGTAATATCATCGTGAATGTGTAACACCATAGTGAATGTGTAACACCATCGTGAATGTGTAACACCATCGTGAATGTGTAATATCATCGTGAATGTGTAACACCATCGTGAATCTGTAACACCATAGTGAATGTGTAACACTATCGTGAATGTGTAACACTATCGTGAATGTGTAATATCATCACAAATGTGTAACGCCATAGTGAATGTGTAACACCATCGTGAATGTGTAACACGATCGTGAATGTGTAACAATATCGTGAATGTGTATCTCCATCGTGAATGTATAACACCATCAAGAATGTGTAATACTATCGTGAATGTGTAACACTATCGTGAATGTGTAACACCATCGTGAATGTGTAACACCATCGTGAATGTGTAACACCATCGTGAATGTGTAACACCATCGTGAATGTGTAACACCATCGAGAATGTGTAATACCATCGTGAATGTGTAACACTATCGTGAATGTGTAACACCATCGTGAATGTGTAACAATATCGTGAATGTGTAACACCATCGTGAATGTGTAACACCATCGTGAATGTGTAATACCATCGTGAATGTGTAACACTATCGTGAATGTGTAACACCATCGTGAATGTGTAACAATATCTGTGAATGTGTAATACCATCGTGAATGTGTAACACCATTGTGAATGTGTAATACAATCGTGAATGTGTAATACCATCGTGAATGTGTAACACTATCGTGAATGTGTAACAATATTGTGAATGTGTAATACCATCGTGAATGTGTAACACCATTGTGAATGTGTAACAATATCGTGAATGTGTAACATCATCATGAATGTGTAACACCATCGTGAATGTGTAACACCATCGTGAATGTGTAACATCATCGTGAATGTGTAACACCATCGTCAATGTGTAACATCATCGTCAATGTGTAACACAATCGCAAATATGTAACATCATCGTGTATGTGTAACATCATCGTGAATGTGTAACACAATCGCAAATATGTAACATCATCGTCAATGTGTAACACAATCGCAAATATGTAACATCATCGTGTATGTGTAACATCATCGTGAATGTGTAACACAATCGTGAATGTGTAACATTATCGTGAATGTGTAACACAATCGCAAATATGTAACACTATCGTGTATGTGTAACATCATATCGATGTGAAACACAATCGCAAATGTGTAACATCATCGTGTATGTGTAACACTATCGTGAATGTGTAACACCATCGTGAATGTGTAACACCATAGTGAATGTGTAATACCGTCGTCAATGTGTAACATCATCGTCAATGTGTAACACAATCGCAAATATGTAACATCATCGTGTATGTGTAACATCATCGTGAATGTGTAACACCATAGTGAATGTGTAACACTATTGTGAATTTGAAACACCATAGTAAATG
Organism: Gigantopelta aegis; assembly: GCF_016097555.1. NCBI lineage: Eukaryota > Metazoa > Mollusca > Gastropoda > Neomphalida > Peltospiridae > Gigantopelta > Gigantopelta aegis. Next base: position 19,929,217 of record NC_054712.1, read on the forward strand.
TGTAACACTATTTGCACTGTGTTATGTGCTAAATCCACAAGTCACAATTATTACGTTATGTGCCATTTGATGGGACAACTGACATTTACCCGCCCACTGCGGTCACCTTTACGCATTAAAAAAGAAAAGAAAAAAAAAAGAAAAAAGAAAAGAAAAAAGAAAGAACAAAAAAAAAGTACAACCATCAAACCCATTTTCACGTGGAATGGTAGCCTCCTGGTGAAACAGGAGTACGCTGACAATACGAGAGCCGGTTGCGTTTCTGATACGAGTGTCTATTTATATCCAGTCTTTGTCTTCTCACACCAGATGTGGATATACCACTACCTATATATGACGTCACGCTAACGTATTTCGGTTTGGTGTGTGGGAACGTTGCGACCTGCAACAACTTAACTCATCCTCCACGTGCTAATGCGTGTAACAGAAACCATAATACATGATATCCACATACGTGTCTACGGTTGTATCATAAGTCGCAGTACCAACTCATTTCTTACACAAACGCATAATATTTGTTTCTCTCTTTTGCTTTTCTTTTCCGTCTTTTTTTTTTCTTTTGTTCTATTTTTATTTACCTCTCTATTCTCTATTTGTCAATTCAGCTGATTGAGTTTTTTTTCTCGTTCCAACTAGTTCACCACAACTATCAAAAGCCGTGGTATGTGCTTTCCTGTCTGTGGGAAAGTGCATATAAAAGATCCCTTTCTGCATTAAGAAAATGTTGCCGGTTTCCTCTATTAACTACGGAAATGAAATGTTTTATTTAACGACGCACTCAACACATTTTACTTACGGTTATATGGCGTGAATCTATTGACTACGAGTCAGAATTAACAAATGTTTGACATTCAATAGCCGATGATTAATATATCAATGTGCTCTAGTGGTGTCGTTAAAGAAAAGAAACAAACTTTACTATTCTCTATTTACTCCATACACTCCCCAACTTCAATGAAATTATTTCATTCTTTCCCTTGTACATTTCAAATAGTTTTGTTTAATACCTCATGGTATGTGCTGTCCTGTTTGTAGGTAAATACATAATAAACAAGAACCCGTTTGTATAAGTGGGTAAAAAATAGATTTCGTTATTAATGATAACACGTACTAGGAACACAAATAGGTGTGATAACAATTTAAAAACATTCGACTGCTTGTGACCGGCCTTGGTGGCGTCGTGGTTAGGCCATCGGTCTACAGGCTAGTAGGTACTGGGTTCGGATCCCAGTCGAGGCATAGGATGTTTAATCCAGATACCGACTCAAAACCCTGAGTGAGTGCTCTGCAAGGTTCAATGAGTAGGTGTAAACCACTTGCACCGACCAGTGATCCATAACTGGTTCAACAAAGGCCATGGTTTGTGCTATCCTGCCTGTGGGAAGCGCAAATAAAAGATCCCTTGCTGCCTGTCGTAAAAGAGTAGCCTATGTGGCGACAGCGGGTTTCCTCTATAAAAACAGTGTCAGAATGACCATATGTTTGACGTCCAATAGCCGATGATAAGATAAAAAATCAATGTGCTCTAGTGGCGTCGTTAAATAAAACATACTTTACTCTTTTTTTCGAGTGCTTGTCTGTAGGTGATGGCCGGTCACGACATACATACCATCCAATGAAAAACAGTAGACGATCGAAATTGATTGATCTGTGACATGTAAGTTAAAGTGAAACTGATTACGTCTACGACGCGTAACCTAGCTACAGGTGCGAGGCCATGTGTTTAGTTGGACAATAGTTTTAAATTAGTTTAAAACGTTTTTGAGGATACTTATGTAAGAAACAGAACAGAAAAGAACATCCGTGTGCGTTAGATACCATTTATCTTACAAATCGTTCAGGAACGTATCCAACTCGCTTTCGCTCGTCAGATACGTTTTAAAACAATTAGTTTTAAAATAAATGTAAGATAAATGGCATCTTATTAGAAATGACCTCCAGTCGTCAGCATACATTGTATATGAATTTGAAGATCGGCTTGTCGACTGCCAGACTGGTCATCCAGTGTGTGACTCCCTTGACTGCCTTGACTGACGATCGAGGGTGGTGGTGGTGAGGGTAGTAGGGGTGGGGGTGGGATTCGTGATTGATGGTCTCAGTGGCGGATCCAAACAATCCATTTGTGTGTGTGGGGGGGGGGGGGGATGAAGGGTGGGGGGGGGGATGACATGTGACCGAACGCCACAGACGTTCCCGAAAGGATTCCTCTGCTCTCTCTCTCTCTCTCTCTCTCTCTCTCTCTCTCTCGCACACACGCACGCACGCACGCACGCACGCACGCACATACATATATTTAGGGGAGGGTGGGGGGGGGGGGGCGGGCCGCTGCCTTAGATCCGCCACTGGGTCCGATGACTAATGACAGATGTTTCGATTTAAATACGGTTATATGGCACCGGATATAATGGTTAAAGACCTCACCGATAATGAGAGAGGAAACCCGCTGCCACCACGTAATGGGCTACTATTTCCAATTAGCCACAAGGGATCTTTATATGTAGCATCCCACAGACATATCAACAGAAATATAGTTAGCTGTCAATGGTTTTATAGGAAAACCAACTTGGCTGATGGGTGTGAAAATATTGCATTCACTAATGATTCAGTCACTTGAGATAAAGCATATTGAACATCTTAATGTGTGTATCACTTTAATTGTATTGTCTTTGTGGATGCAGTGGTTTTTCTATTATATGCTCATACAGTCTTTCAAAACACTGCAATAAATGAGTTTTTAGTGAATTATTTATTGGAAATGAGAGACTGACTATGTATGCACACACTACATGTATAACTGAGCATACACAACCAGACTATAGTATGTACCTTCAAAAGTATGAGGTGTACATTATATCAGACTGCACTGTAGAAAGAACACGAGTCAATTAGGTTATCATATTTTATTATATAACATTTAGTGAAATATCTTAAAATATCAGTGAAATAAAAGTGTTATCAGTCACTCAGTGACGATAACACATTTTAGAGTAAAAATTTCACTATTTCACTCTAAAATGTGTTATCGTTACTGAACAAATTGTTATCTGCACTGTAAGAAAACCGAAACTATTTTGCTGCTGGCATTTTAAAAATAAAGGTATTTTACAAAAAGTTATATAATAAATATAACATTTCATGTTTTTCTGTCAAATATGATTTATATCTCATCGAGTGAAGTTTGCAATCCATCATATCACACTCGTCGCGCAAGCGCGACTCGTTAGATATGATTGCAAACTTCACTCAAATCATATTTGCCAAAAAAATGAAATATCCTATATTTATTACACAACGGTGTAAGATATTGCTCTTGTCATAACAACACTCAATATCTAATTAGTGATCCAATTCGTAGAACAATAACGTGTAGTAGGTCTCGACATCTGCTTACTTTTACGTTGCGGCTTGTTTGCAGTTGGTTTGTAATAAATATAATATTAAACTAGCTTGCATGTCATACCATTTTTACATACGTGTAAACTGAGTCACGTGTAAAGGGAGTCACATACGTGTAAACCGAGTCACGTGTAAAGGGAGTCACATACGTGTAAAACGAACAACATGTAAAACGAGTCACGTGTAAAACGAGTCATGTGCAAGGGAGTCACATACGTGTAAAACGAGACATGTGCTCACCGTGTATTAAAACGGTGTATTACGTTTCCATTGTGGTTACGTTCGTTGTTCTTGTCGTTTCAACTGTCATCGATGACGTGTGCGCCGCTGACAGACGCACCCAGCAGCCAGCAGATCGGCTTACTGATGTTCATTCCTCACGTGTCAGGTCAGAGGTCAAAGTGAGAGAAATATGTGACTGCCTGTTGTGCAACTTGGAACTGTTTCTTGTGAGGTAATCTTTTTGCACGAGAAGTGTACTAGTAGCTTCAGTTTTGTTGAAGAAGTTATTAACTTATGGTACGAGGTTTACTTTTCGGAAGGGTTGTATTATTGTGAGATATAGCTCCAGGGGCGTGCGCAGGAAATTTTGCAGGGGGGGGGGGGAGGGGGGTCGAGGTTCTGGCGAAGCCCGACACCACGAGCGCCGCAAAAATTGACCCCTTCTAGGGCTATTCTGAGGTGTTTTCTGCTGGCTAGCCGAGCTGCTTTCACAGGAATGTAAAAAATCGGGATATGAATTTTTTTTTCGCCTTGAGCGGGGGTGGGGTGGGGGGGTGGGGGTGTTTGACCCCAACCCCCCCGCGCACGCGCCTGAGCTCATAGGTATAGGGCCTCCCATTTTTGTAGGGGGGGGGGTTGGGGGAGGCATACGATACTGGCAAATATACAAAATGAACTTTTGTCATATATTGAAATAGAACCTAAACATTTCAAATCATTGAGTCATTCTGTCAAAGTGAATGTCGTTTTGAATATAATCCAAACACCACGATGCACGAAACAATAGTAGCAGTGTGGAACCTCCGAGTCAACGGAGTTGGTTGAGTCTGTTTGGTATATAGCAGTTTGGCAGATTATTACTGTATTG
>NC_054712.1:19938702-19958702 GCF_016097555.1 Gigantopelta aegis
CTGGGTTCGGATCCCAGTCGAGGCATGGGATTTTTAATCAAGATACCGACTCTAAACCCTGAGTGAGTGCTCCGCAAAGCTCAATGGGTAGGTGTAAACCACTTGCACCGACCAGTAATCCATAACTGGTTCAACAAAGGCCATGGTTTGTGCTATCCTGCCTGTGGGAAGCGCAAATAAAAGATCCCTTGCTGCTAATCGGAGTAGCCCATGTAGTGGCGACAGCGGGTTTCCTCTCAAAATCTGTGTTGAGTGCGTCGTTAAATAAAACATTTCTTTCTTTTTTTGTTTTAATGCGAAGCCAAATGCCATTCTGACAATTGGGCTTCATTTTAAGAAGTTCTTATCCATTTCCAACATTGATTTAACGGACGATATAGAAATGCCTTCATATTTCATTTTTCCACCTTGGTGTATCAAACCAGCCAAAATTGTATTTGATCCTGTGCATCTAAGAAAGGTTCGGATGCCAGATCCATTTATAAACAAACACTTCATGGTAATTCAGGAGAGGTACCGTAATTGCATTCCAGCTTATACGGATGGATCACGGGATGGGAATTATGTGGTTTGTGCTACAGTTTTTTTTATGAGATGCACTAATTGTCTATTTTCTCTGCTAAAACCTGGGCAATCATTGAAGCCCTAGAAACAAATTAAGGATTCTACAGAATCCTAAAAATATTATTTTTACAAACTCGCTTTAGTGTCTCCAAACTTTACAAAATATAAAACTGTGACTTTTTATCTATATATTATTTTTTTATATATAATAAAGATATGGTTTTATATTTGGTACCCATACTGCCATCAGGGGTAATGAAAAGGAAGTCAGCTTTGGATTTGCCTCATGTCGTGGTTGGTTTGCCGTACACTGATCTTAAACATGATATTAACTAATATATTTTTTCAACTTGGCAAGATGACTGGAACGGCGCGTTTGCGAACAAGTTTCATACTGTTACGCCAGTCCTGAGAGGCTGGCAGTCCTCCTACAGGCGGTACAGGAAGAGTAAAGTGGTCTTGTAGTGTGCTACCATCGGCCATACATACCTGATAAATTCATTTATTCTGAAGAAGGATCCTCCACCTCAGTGTGAACAACACTGTCAGTGTAATCATCGTGAACTGAAAAAAAAAGATTGTTTTGTTTAACGACACCACTGGAGCACATCGATTACTTAAACATCGGCTATTGGATGTCAAACGATTGGGAATTCGGACGCGTAGTCATCAGAGGAAACCCGCTAAATTTTTTCTAATGCAGCAAGGGATCTTTTATATGCACTTTCCCACAGGCAGGAAAACACATACCACGGCCTTTGTCCGGTTGTGGTGCACTGGTTGGAAAGAGAGAAAAAAAACAAATCAGCTGAATGGATCCACCGAGGTGGTTCGAACCTGCGCCGCAAGCACCTCAAGCGAGCACTCAACCGACTGAACTAAATCCCACCCCCCATCCCCCATCGTGAACTAGCGACGAAATATATATTTGGTGGATGAAATGTGATCATTAGAACCATTGCGAAGTTTCTATGAGATGTTGATTTTTATTCGAAATTTTACTATACTTTAATTTTTAACTGTGATACTTACTATAGAATGTTTATATTGATTTTGATCCTCAGTTCGTCTATATATTTACCATTGTTTCACACCCAAAAGCCGATATATTTGTTTTAGTCTTGGGTATCGTTAAACACTAACTGATTAATTCATTCATTATATAAATATCGGACATGCCAAACTAGCCAGTTATAATTGTGTCCAATTGAGTAAATGTGACAGATTCTGTGGATATACATGCCAAGAATCTTTTTTTTTTTTTTTTTTTTTTTTTTTTTTTTTAAATCAAGTTTTAGTGGCGTACCACCTAGTTCCTCATATAAAATAATGCGTGGTCAGTCCTGGATCAATCCCCGTCGGTGGGCCCATTTGGCTATTCCTCATTCCAGCAAAAGATCCCTTGCTGCTAATAGGAAAGAGTAGCCCATTGCGTGTCGGCAACGGGTTTCCCATATGTCCGACGCTAAATAACCCTAATTACAATGTGTTCAGTGCGTTGTTGAACAAAACATCTCTTCATTCTTTACAAACCTATTTATATTCTTTAACTTTTTTGTTTTACAGGGTAATTTCTAAGGGTAATTTTTTCTAGGTCATTTTAAAAAGGAGTAATTTTAGCACCTTAAATGTGTTCACCTTAGCGGACTCCGGTATTGCAAGAAAATAACTATGGATATTCAGTATTTACACTGACAAAAACGTTTTATGCTTTGATAAACTCTTAGAAATTTTCCACTTACATTATAATTTAATATTTTTTACCAGAGGGAGCTTCTGAATATCATGTCAATGCCTTTTGAAAATCAATAAGGCACAAAATGTTTTCTTTATGCTCTTTTTAAAGTTTTGATTGAGGACTAAATATTGAAGGGATGGTCAGTTGCTGAGTAGTCTCGTTGAGAGACTGTCTGGGTTTCAGTTAGCACATAGTGAATAATACATGAGTGGCCGTTAGATATCATTTATCTCACAATGAGTTGTTTTAAAATGTATCTAACGAGCGAAAGCGAGTTTGATGCGTGTTTGAACGAGTTGTGAAATAAATGGTATCTAACGGACACAAATATATTATTATATTTCTTACATGTCCTCAAAACCAGGTTATCGACTGTCCCTTTAAAAAATCCCTTTGTTTTATACAACACTCCTAATTCTAGACAAAAGTTGGTATTCAAATGACCTTTTAACCGGCCTCGGTGGCGTCGTGGTTAGGCCATCGGTCTACAGGCTGGCAGGTACTGGATTCGGATCCCAGTCGAGGCATGGGATTTTTAATCCAGATACTGACTCCAAACCCTGAGTGAGTGCTCCGCAAGGCTCAATGGGTAGGTGTAAACCACTTACACCGACCAGTGATCCATAACTGGTTCAACAAAGGCCATGGTTTGTGCTATCCTGCCTGTGGGAAGCGCAAATAAAAGATCCCTTGCTGCTAATCGGAAAGAGTAGCCCATGTAGTGGCGACGGCGGGTTTCCTCTAAAAATTTGTGTGGTCCTTAACCATATGTCTGACGCCATATAACCGTAAATAAAATGTGTTGAGTGCGCAGTTAAATAAAACATTTCTTTCTTTCTTTCAAATGACCTGTTGTTCGATCGAAATACATTCCTTTCCTTTGTCAACTGTACACCTATAGATCGGTAAGCATGGTTGTTAAAACAGGATGGACTGTAGACAGTCTCCGTTGGCAGAAGATTTATTTGTGTGTAGAAATCCAGCAAGCGTGTAAGGTCATACTGGAGTCGAAATGGCGAAATGGCTCCAGAAAGCCAATTACCCTCTAATTGAAAACAGGTAAACCCGTTCAGTGTGTTGTACAACCATCTGTCTGCGGTATGCGGTATGCGGCAAGGCGGTGGCCCAGATCAACTGTACACCAGTAACCGTATTACTCGCTCTCTCTATTTTCCCATGGCAGTTGTGCTCTCTCTCTCTCTCTCTCTCTCTCTCTCTCTCTCTCTCTCTCTCTCTCTCTCTCTCTCTCTCTCTCTCTCTCTCTCTCTCTCTCTCTCTCCCATATATATATGTCTCTCATATATACACAAATAAAACAAAAAATAAGCATAGACCAGATTATTGTTCAACGGCGACAAACATAACAGTCAGTGTTACATTGAAGTACTGTGATGTTTTTCTGTAGTATCAACACCGTATATTTATTATTAGTTCTCTCTCTAGACTCCACACAAACGTAAGTAGACAAGCCTCTGTTTTATATATTGTTATTTCTCTGTCTAGACTCAACACACAACTATAGCTAAACAAGTCAATGTTATATATTGTTAGTTCTCTGTCTATACTCCACACAAACATAACTAGACAAGTCACTGTTATATATATTGTTAGTTCTCTGTCTATACTCCAAACAAATATAACTAGACAAGTCACTGTTACATGTATATATATTGTTAGTTCTCTGTCTAGACCACACACACACACAACTAGACAAGTCACTGTTATATATATTGTTAGTTCTCAGACTCCACACACATAACTATACAAGTTACTGTTATATATATTGTTAGTTCTCAGACTCCACACACATAACTATACAAGTTACTGTTATATATATTGTTAGTTCTCTGTCTATACTCCACACAAACATAACTAGACAAGTCACTGTTATATATATTGTTAGTTCTCTGTCTAGACTCCACACAAACATAACTAGACAAGTCACTGTTATATATATTGTTAGTTCTCTCTAGACACACATACACACACACACACACACACACACACACACACACACAAAAAGTTATTTAAATTAATTAATTTATTTACCGGTATATTCATATTTTTTTTTACAAACAAATAACTTTTTAAAAAGCTGTTCCGGCAGTCGTTTAAAATATACAGTCTTCAAGTAGCAACTGTGGCGGTATGCGATTATTTCCACAGTCAGTTTGATGGAGCGATAAACTCGCTACTCCTGTACAAACGTGCACGGTGTTTATATTCGAACGACCTACGCCGGGTTTATCCGCGAGCCAGATTACGTTTGATTGACGGAAGTAGACTGCAATAAAAGTAAGAATCGGAACTGATAACAACAGAATAGGCAACTTAACGCGCATGGTCCTTGACGCTTCAGGAAACGGGAAGCAATATGTAATAAATCCAACAGGTGCCGTGCTGCCTAACGGAAGTGACGATGAATTAATATGAGCACAGGTGTACAACTGTGTATCATGAATAGTAATCCAACAGCGACAAAGACAGTAACTAGGGGAATTGCGCACCAAACGCTGCGGTATTAAAAAAACAAACAAAAAAAACAAACAAAGTGCAGTGAATAAGTGCTTGTAAAGTAAATTACACTTATAACGAACATACTTAGAACGAATTAACAAACACACATTTTATTTTGTGCCAAAAAATATACATTTTGTAGGCATACGCACATATTTATATATAAAATAATATAATGTGCACATTGCGGCGAATGGTATGTAGCATCGGGTTACAATTGAAAAAATGTTGATGGTTTATTATAATAAAAGGTTTAGTATATTGATCTCTTATGTTACTGTAGAAAGGACACACTAGAACAAAGTGATATTCGTCTTCTACTACATTCATATTGCACAGACTACAAATTCTATTATTCCTGTCGATATTGTGGTATCTGCCCGTTTTTATAAAGAGATTATGGGGAGATAATCTATACTTACTCAAAATATGTTTGTATTTCAGGGCAATAGGTTTCTGAAGGTAAGATTGTAAGCAATTATTGCATAGAACGAACTGATCGTGAAGTCCTGTTTTATCTCCCTATATATTAATAACCAACGTATGCGAATGTGTACAGCGAACTACTGCTATAACGAACTACTGCTATAACGAACCAACTATCATGGTCCCTTCTAGTTCGTTATAAGAGTAATTTACTTTGTAATTACAAATCCTGTTCCGTATGAAATAAAACATTATCCACTAAATTAGCAATACGCAATAGTTAGTTTGTTTTGTGTAATGACACCACTAGAGCACATTAATTGGCTATTGGATGTCGAACATTTGTTAATAGTATAGTCTTAGAGGAAACCCGCTACAAGTTTTCATTAACAGCAAGGGCTCTTTTATATGGACAGACAGGACAGCACACATACCTTTAATATACTACTCGTGGTTCAGTGGTTGGATTGGGAACAAACCCAATCGGAGAATGGGTCCACTGAGGTGATTCGATCATACAATGCAGTCACCTTAGGTGAGCGCTTTACCCAGTTCGTGCTTACATCCAATTAAGGTTCAAGCACGCTGTCCTAAGAACACATCTAAGCCTTCTGGGCTACTTTTCCAAGTGCAGCAATTTGTGCAGGGGGTGAGGCCTAGACTATTTCAAGGTGGTGGGGGGGGGGGGGAGGGGCGGGTCGAGTCATACTTCCTCGGAAATAGTATATTTACAAAATAAATCGCTTGTGCGCCCCACCCCCACCCCCGCGCCGTGCACACGCCTTGTGGCGGTCAATAGATACCAGTTGTTATTGAGAGGAAGGAAGGAAATGTTTTATTTAACGACGCACTCAACACATTTTATTTACGGTTATATGGCGTCGGACATATGATTAAGGACCACACAGATATTGAGAGAGGTAACCTGCTGTCACCACTTCATGGGCTACTCTTTTCGATTAGCGGCAAGGGATCTTTTATATCCACCATCCCACATACAGGATAGTACATACCACGGCCTTTGTTACACCAGTTATGGAGCACTGGCTGGAACGAGTTTTTAGTAAGAGTTACGTATTAGATTTCAATCATATCACTGCGAACTACTGAAGTCTCGTAGCTCTCAGTTTCACATCGCTTTGTTTGTATCCGGTACATAGTTAAACCGCACGAGTTATACATGCATTTAACCTGCTTGCAGAACCTAGCTCTCGTCAAATCATGAAGAAGAAGGAAATGTTTTATTTAACGACGCACTCAGCACATTTTATTTACGGTCAGACATATGGTTAAGGACCACACAGATACTGACAGAGGAAACCCGCTGTCGCCACTTCATGTGCTACTCATTTCGATTAGCAGTAAGGGATTTTTTTTATATGCACCATCCCACAGACAGGGTAATACATACCACGGCCTTTGATATACGAGTTGTGGTGCACTGGCTGGAACGAGAAATAACCCAAATGGGCCGGCCCACCGACAGGGATCGATCCCAGACCGATCGCGCATCGAGCGAACGCTTTACTACTGGGCTACGTCCCACCCCTTCAAACCACGAATGCGCGATATGCTGCACACCTTACATGTACAAACGATCGTGCATCATTTCAATTTCATTTCAACTTATTTTTTCATGCTTAAGCACGCTGTCCTGGGTACACACTTCAGCTATCTGGGCTGTCTGTCCAGGACAGGGGGTTAGTTGTTAATGGTTAGTGAGAGAGAAGAGGGTGTAGTGGCCATACACCTATCCACTGAGTTGTTAAAACTCGCTCTGGATGGTAGTCGGTACCGGGCTGCGAACCCTGTGCCTACCAGCCTTATGTGCGATGGCTTAACCGAGGCCGGTTATCGTGCACCAGGTGATTTATGAATTTAGTTGATGCTGCTTGAAAGCGTGACGGACAGCACGTGTGCTACACACATATCTACAGTGGCAGCTTCTGCATTTTGATTCTTGATGGTTTCATTGCATCATTGAGGCCTATACATCAAAATGATATAACTGGGATGAATTAACGAAATCTCTTAGGATGTTCCGTAATGAGGATTATAGCTGTGATGACTGAGGGAGAACAACATAGGCGACAACATGTCTCCAACAGAATCACAAACCATCAATGCGAAAACAAAATTACGACTGTTCAAGAATTACGTAACGCTCCTGAGAAAGAAAAAAACAAGAAGGTAGTTCGAAAAGGGATGTCGGGGGATGCATTACAAAACTTCGTGATCAAAAGCAGACGTAAAACGTGTTTGGAAACGTGTATGTATGCAGGTTGCATGGTACCAAACAAAGAGAGTTCCGTGTCAAAGTTCGAGGTGTACCGTCAAATATTTACGGAGTAAAAACGGCTGTGGTTGTGATTGGTAGTAATATGTGACATTGATTGTTTGTGCAAATACTATTATCCACTGGCAATAAATAAATACACTTTTATGTGTTATACAGTTGGTATGCAGTATATACCAGAGGTTGAAACTAATGTGGGGTACCCCCCAAAAAAATGGAACTGCAATTTTCAGTAAAATGACGGTTGCCACACTTTTTATTGCTGTACTTCTGGGTGTGTTGATACGCTGCTTATATCAGTTTTATTAGTAAATGTTAACATTATCGGCAATAAGAATTGATTTGGTCTATTAGAACCTGCAAATATTAACCTTACCTTAACATGATTTAAATATAAAGCATTATACCGATACATAGTACATTCTAGGTTCATGTCTTTTCACCCAGTTATTTAAAATTTCGTACGGCGTTTGGAAGAAAAATAATATGATACTTCTGAAATTTGAGCTACTACAGGTAGTACTATACCAAATAAACATCCGGCTGGGTCAAAGTTCGAGGTGCACCAACGTTTGATAGAGCAGTTAATACCACAAGTCCTGTGATTGGTGATAAATGTGAGTGTGTTGGTTTTTAAAAAAAAATAGTTTCATCTGGGCAAAAAATTTATGCAATTTTATTTCATCTAGTACCACTGTGTCAAGTAGCCTTGTGCTTGAAACATGTACGAGGTACCTGTAAAAAAAAGTACTCGAATTTTGTGCGCAACTAGTATAGTCATAGACGGTACTTTTTATCTCTGAAATGAGCAGGTTAACTATCCTGTCTATGGGATGGTATGTACTATCCTGTCTATGGGATGGTGCATATAAAAGATCCCTTGCTGCTAATCAAAAAGAGTAGCCCATGAAGTGGCGACAGCGGGTTTCCTCTCTCAACCACACTACATTTTTCCATTAGCAGGAAGGGATCTTTTATATGCACCATCCCACAGACACGATGGCACATACCAAGGGCTTTGATATAACAGGCGTGGTGCACTGGCTAGAGCGATCAATGGGCCAACCGACGGGGATCGATTGCTTGTAGGAAATATAAAAGAAGATAAAAGATTACTTGATACTAATGGAAAAAAATGGAAAGGGTCATAGGACATAGAGTTTATTGGGATAAACTGATAAAGAAATAGAGTTCATAATCAGGGCTTATATTCTAGAAAATAAATAGGAAATTAACCGTTTACGTCGGGCACGTGCAACATTCAAACATTTACAATTAAAGGAAACAATGTTCACTTTATGCTTTTGTTTCTGCTTTCTAAGCATGATTTTGTTTTGTTTTTTATTTATTTTTTATTATAATATTATTTTCTATCTCCATTTGATATTTATTTCATACAGAATTTGAGGTAATTAAGGAATATGAAAAACAATAAAGATGAAATAAAATTATTTAGATACATTTTTTTTTTCAAATTCACTGCAATTAAAAGGATAGTTGTTTTCATCGTGGATATATTAGCCTAGTGTTTTGCACAAATTGACCACCGAAGTACTATTATTCCATACTGTCGTAAAGAAATGTCTTATTTAACGAAGCACTCAACACATTTTATTTACAGTTATATGACGTCAGACATATGGTTAAGGACCACACAGATATTGAGAGAGGAAACCCGCCGTCGCCACTTCATGGACTACTCTTTTCGATTAGCAGGAAGGCTTCTTTTGTACGCACCATCCTACAGACAGGGTAGTACATACCACAGCCTTTGATATACCAGTCGTGGTGCACTAGCTGGAACGAGAAATAGCCCAATGGGCGGCCCACCGACGAGGATCGATCCCAGACCGACCGCGCATCAAGCGAGCGCTTTACCACAGGGCTACGCGTCGCCCCTAATTGTTGTGTAAATGTATAACTTCTAACGGTAAACGTACAGGGTGTTTTGTGAATGTGGATTGAGTCTTGTAGGGAGATACTTTTATACGTGCACATCGCTGAGGGTTTATTTCAGGCAATGTTAGGTTTCTAACATTTTTAAAACCTACATTTCTGACAGAACCAATTGTGGGGTCCTGACAGACGAAGTATGCAGAAATCATTAAGATACACTTGACACCCAGGCTCTGGGTGGGCCACAAGAACTGAAGCTTTCACCGATTTCTTAGATTACCCCTACAGATATGACCAGCCTTATCACTGTTTATTTTTCACCCATCCACGTAGCTATTCTTACCACATGCTGTGTCCCGATAGTCCAACTTAATACGTTCAAAACACACACATACACACACACACACACACTCACACACGCACACGCACACACACACGTGCGCGCGCGCGTATACACACACAGAGAGAGAGAGAGAGAGAGAAAGAGAGAGAGAGAGAGAGAGAGAGAGAGAGAGAGAGAGAGAGAGAGAGAGAGAGAGAGAGAGAGAGAGAGAGAGAGAGAGAGAGAGACGCACACACACAAACAAACAAAAGGAAAACATGTTTGTATGATTAAAGGAACAAGTGGCGGATACAGAAAATCCATTTGGGGATGGGGCAATGACATGAGGCGGAATGCCTAGGGAACTTTGGGGGAGGTTTGGAAGGGGATCGCCCCCCACCCACCCTCCCCCAACGTAAAAAAGAAAGAAAATTAATATATAATAAAATTATAACTGTCGCAAAATTTAGGGGGTCCGGGGCCCCCCTAGATCCGCCTCTGGGAACGGTCCTGAGTTTACAACCATTATAAAATGTTTCCGATCAATAGAGCCTTTTCGATGACGTAACATACAAATTAAATTTATTTTTTTAAATTTAAAATATCAGTGTCTGTATTTACAAGGTGTTTGTTATTATTCTAATGCACCGGCCTCGGTGGCGTCGTGGCAGGCCATCGGTCTACAGGCTGGTAGGTACTGGGTTCGGACCCCAGTCGAGGCATGGGATTTTTAATCCAGATACCGACTCCAAACCCTGAGTGAGTGCTCCGCAAGGCTCAATGGGTAGGTGTAAACCACTTGCACCGACCAGTGATCCATAACTGGTTCAACAAAGGCCCTGGTTTGCGCTATCCTGCCTGTGGGAAGCGCAAATAAAAGATCCCTTGCTGCTAATCGGAAGAGTAGCCCATGTAGTGGCGACAGCGGGTTTCCTCTTAAAATCTGTATGGTCCTTAACCATATGTCTGACGCCATATAACCGTAAATAAAATGTGTTGAGTGCGTCGTTAAATAAAACATTTCTTTCTTTCTTTCTTTGTTATTCTAATGCTTGTAGTAACCCAAACCGGATTTTACCTCATAATAATTTCATACGTACGAAAAAATATATATCACAAATTAAAGTAAAAACCGAGTGCTACAAACTTTAGTATACGACCGCAAACATATTCGATATACAGACACTGGTATTCTAAACAAGAAAATGTATTCAGTATGAAATAGTAGTCGCCAACAAGGCTCTATTATCACAAACATCTGACAATGGTAGCAAATTCAGGACAGTCCTTTTAAAGGCATACTGTCACAGATTTAAGGACCTTATTTCTCGAAAAGTGGATAATAAATAAAAATTGTATCAATGTTTAGAAACCAAATCTGGCTATTGAATCACCTTAACTAACCCATGATGGAATGAAATCCATGTCTATCCTCTTGGCAATATTAAGTTTTAAATTATGGACCATTGCCATAATTCAATTTTTTTTTTTTACAAAATATCATTAATAAGTGGAGTATGATGGTTATGTAGATTGTTGAATAAAGTACATCTAGGGACAAATCAAATACACGTTTCACGTAATACTTTGTTAGGCCATTTAATAGGTCAGTGGTCTGTGACAATATGCCTTTAAAGCAGGTTACACGAATAGAAACAAATATCATATTCATATGATATTAAACGAGCTTTCATTTCGTATCATGTTTATGTCCCAAGTGAAATAATTTTGAACTGTCACGAGCTTTAGCGAGTGACAATGGAAATTATTTCACGAGGGACATAAACATGATACGAAATGATAGCGAGTTTAATATCTTATTTATTACCAGGTCAGGTCAGGTCATAGGGTTTTACGTGCACATTCAGAACAAGCTGTTGTAGCGCACGCCTGTCGTGGGCACAAGAGCCGGCCTCGGCCGGCTCCTCCGTCCATGACAGGAAAGGTGGGGGAAGGGGAGAGGAGGAACCGCCTGCACTGGCAGGTGCAAGGGAGCACCAGCAGCCCGATTGAATCGATTATTTGTTACCCATAATCGATCTTAATTTATATCACTCATCTCGTTAAGGTTGTAGTACGCCAATCGATGACGTCGAAGTGTTACGTCCCACTTGGCATTTTAGTGGGACGTATCACTTTGATATGTATCAAGATATTTTTAACCATATGGGTAATAATATCGTTTCTGTGTTCTAAAACGTTTTTCAAGACGTGTTGACAGCAACGCCGACAACACAATAAAATAAAATGAGATAATATATATATACTGAACAAAAAAAGAAACTTCCGATTTGTACATATAGTATTTGTTGTGTTAAAGAATTCATTGTGTAATGAAATTATATAGGTAGTATTAGCCTTGAGTTGTATTATCAGGATTCATGAATTTTATCGATTATTTTTGCACTGTTAATCGTCGACAACGTGAAATTCAGTTTGCACGTGCATGCATGGTTCGACATGTCCCGTGTAGTATTCGGTCAATTTGTTTTACTTGTCATACTGACATTGTTGTCAAGTGAACGAAAACGCTTCAAAAAAAAAAAAACAAAAACTTTTTTTACATTTTAGCATTTTTAGTATGCCAAGAATACCCATTAATTTACACGAACGGGCGATTGGCATGCTTGATGCTGGCATGTCGACAGAAGACGTTGCAAGGCATGTTGGGAGTTCTAGTCGAGCGATACGAAATCTTCGCGTAAGATTTCGAACGACAGGAAGCACCAACGACTTGCCACATCGTGGAGGTCCGGGTATTACAACGCGTGGTCAAGACCGCTATATCATGAACACGCATTTGCGCAATCGATTCCAAACTGCCACTGCTACTGCTGGTAACACACCTGGGCTTCATAATAACCGAATCAGTGGGCAAACTGTTCGTAATCGTCTGCGGGAGAACGGTTTACATGCACGATGTCCTTACGTTGGATGCGTTTTAACGCAACGTCATCGTCTAAATCGTCTTAATTGGGCACGTGTACACACACTCGTTGGATACGGCGACGCGAGAATACCATTCTTTTTTCGGATAAATCCAGATTTTCTTTACAACGTGGTGATGGCAGGGTGCGCGTCTTCCGTAGGAGAAATGAACGCTATGCTGACTGTTGTGTTCTTGAACGAGATCGTTTCGGGGGTGGGGGTTGTGTCATGGTCTGGGCAGCCATTGCCCATGGTTATCGTTCACCACTAGTCATTGATGGCAATTTAAATGCTCAACGTTACCGCGATGACATTCTCGCTCATCACGTCATTCCTCTGTTCCATAACAACGATTTTTCAGCATGATAATGCCACCTCTCATACAGCTAGAGACACTGTACATTTTCTTAGGACAAATAACATTGATTTCATTGATAACTGGCCCGCTAAAAGTCCTGATCTCAATCCCATCGAGCATGTCTGGGATAGTCTGGACAGACGATCGAGGCGTCGTCCCAACCCACCCGCTAACGTCAACGAACTTCGTCAAGCGCTCATTCAGGAATGGAACCATATTCCACAGGCAGAAATCAACACTTTAGTCAATTCTATGCGCCTGCGATGCACTGCAGTGGTCAATTCAAGAGGTGGTCATACCCGTTATTAAGTGGGTGTTTTGTTTTTTAACCCCTACCACACTTGGTCAAAATTTCTCCCAGTTTCTGTTAATCTATGACCATGATTTTTGCACCAAACGATGCATCATGGAACACTCTTTAAACGCATATATAACAATTATTCCCCCTGTTTGTTTTCATCATGTTATGTTCAAGCAAAGTTAGCGGAAGTTTCTTATTTTGTTCAGTATATATTGGTAAATACAGGAGAAGAAATGGAAAAAAAGACATTGAAAAGAATGTGACGGAACAGAAATCAAATAATGCAAAGTCTGTTCTGTGGTCGTGTTTGCTGCACTGCAGTTCTATCCAATTAAGGTTCAAGCACGCTGTCCTGGGCACACACTCCTCAGCTATCTGGGCTATCTGTCCTTGACAGTGGGTTAGTTGTTAGTTGGTTAGTGGTTAGTGAGAGAGAAGGGTGTAGTGGCCTTACACTTACCCATTGAGCACTTAAGAACTCGTTCTGGGTTGGAGCCGGTACCGGGCTGCGAACCCTGTACCTACCAGCCTGTAGTCCTGCTTTAAGTAACATTTTAGTTATGCTCAATTCGTTGTATACATAGTAATTTACATTGCAATTTTCAATTTGGGATAAAATATTTGGTTCGTTTTAAGTTAAATCGATATACATAATTCGTTTATTAATAATATATAACGTGAAAAAAACGGGACTTAATGAATTGAGTTGAAGAATGCACTTGGCAGTGAAGATACAGAAATAATAATTATCTAGCCACCTCGTAGATTTTCTTTTACCTAATTTCAAAATTACGAAATTACCAAATGTTTGACATCCAATAGCCGATCATTAACCAATCAATGTTTTCTAGTAGTGTCGTTAAAAAAACAAAAAAAACAATTTTTTTTTTAAACTTTTTAACTTTTAGTTACGTGTTGACTAGATTCCTAGAAATGCAACGGCAATTGTAGGTTGATGATAAATATAAAACTATATTCGTGAGCGGTTTCATACCATTTTTCTCACAAACTCGTTGTAAGATAAATTATATCAAACGGACACAAACGGCAACATGACGTTGCACATCTGGCTTAGGATCACACAGATAATGAGAGTGAAAACCGCTACCACCACACAATTGGCTACTTTTTCCGATTAGCAGCAAGGGATCTTTTATATACAACATTCCACAGACAGGATAATGCATACCACGGAATTCGATGCACCAATTGTGGAGTACTGGCTGAAACGAAAAATAGCCCAATGGGCCCAACAGCGGGGACAGATCCTAAACCGACCGCGCGCCAGTCGAGCGCTAAATACCACTGGGATAGGTCTCGCCCGGTTTCTGCTCAAATGCTTTGATAACGTTTTTCATGTCATCTAATATATAAAACTATAGTTAAAATGCCTCTCGTAATAAGGTCAATGGAAAAAAAGAATGAATGAATGAATGAATGAATGAATGAATGTTTAACGACACCCCAGCACGAAAAATACATCGGCTATTGGGTGTCAAACTATGGTAATGCAAATAAATAAAGTGATGATCAACATCAATATAAAAATTCAAGGTTTAACCAAAAACAGTGTAAAGAACAGTGTAAAGAGCTGTGCAAAAACACAAATATCACTCAATTTTACTCAAAACTTCAATTTTGTGCTGTATTGGCCATTCTCAAAGAAAATGTTACACCCCTGCACCACGGTGAGGTTACAGCACGCACGGGGGGGGGGGGGGGGGGGGGCAAGAAAGAAAGAAATGTTTTATTTAACAACGCACTCAACACATTTTATTTACGGTTATATGGCGTCAGACATATGGTTAAGAACCACACAGATTTGGAGAGGAAACCCGCTGTCGCCACTACATGGGCTACTCTTTCCGATTAGTAGCAAGGGATCTTTTATTTGCGCTTCCCACAGGCAGGATAGCACAAACCATGGCCTTTGTTGAACCAGTTATGGATCACTGGTCGGTGCAAGTGGTTTACACCTACCCATTGAGCCTTGCGGAGCACTCACTCAGGGTTTTGAGTCGGTATCTGGATTAAAAATCCCATGCCTCGACTGGGATCCAAACCCAGTACCTACCAGCCTGTAGACCGATGGCCTAACCACGACGCCATCGAGGCCGGTTGGTTTCTGCTCAAATGCTTTGATAACGTTTTTCATGTCATCTAATATATAAAACTATAGTTAAAATGCCTCTCGTAATAAGGTCAATGGTTGAAAATAATCTGGTGTGTGGATCGCCTTACTTAGTTTCGCAACTGCTACACTCACATTGTTGGTTTTGCCCGACATTATTTTTATCCAGAGCGAGACGTAGCCCAGTGGTAAAGCGGTCGGTCTAGGAACGATCTCCGTTGGTGGGACCGTTGGACTATTTTTTGCTCTAACCAGTACACCCCTGCTGCTATATCAAAGGCCGTGGTATGTGCTATCCTGTCAGTAGGATAGTACATATAAAAGACCCCTTGCTACTAATGGCAAAATGTAGCGGGTTTCCTCTCTAAGACTGTCAAAATTATGAAATGTTTGGCACCCAAAAGCCAGTGATTAATAAATCAATGTGCTCTAGTGGTGTCGTTAAACAAAACAAACTTTAACTTTTAATTTCTACCCTCAAATCATTTAGCCATCCTCACCCCCACCCGCCGCCACACCTAAATAAAAAAAAAAACTAAACTTATAATGCACGAATACAAAATGCTATGTTCTGACTGGTTGAAAGCATTTGCGATCAGAGAATGTATCTTATACCATCGTTGATCGGGGTGGACCGGCCTCGGTGGTGTCGTGGTTAAGCCATCGGACATAAGGCTGATAGGTACTGGGTTCGCAGCCCGGTAACGACTCCCACCCAGAGCGAGTTTTAACGACTCGGTGTAAGACAACTCTCTTCTCTCTCTAACCACTAACAACTAACCCACTGTCCTGGACAGACAGCCCAGATAGCTGAGGTGCGTGCCCAGGACAGCGTGCTTGAACCTTAATTGGATATAAGCACAAAAATAAGTTGAAGTAAATGACTGATCGGAGTGCTTTTTGTCGTACGTAGTAGACACGAACAGTGATTAAACGTTGCTATCCCGATGTATAACAGACTTATTACACACCCGTTGGCGAGAACACCATGCGTTATTTTTGGTAACACATAGTTGTTTACACACGTACATGTCTTAACAATTTCAAGGCATACGACTGGCTGCTCCTAGGTGATGACCAGGCTCCAATTTCATACGTCCAATAAAAAAAAAACCCAGCACGGTGGAAATCGATTAAACTGTGACGTATAGTTAACCTGGCAATCATGTGTCTGTGGTCCGTAAGTCAGCTACAAGTGCAAAGGGTTGTAAATATCTTTTAGTCGATAAATATGTTAAAATTTGCTTAAAACCTGGTTTTTGAGGATATTTTAGGAACAGAATAATACACGAGTGGCCGTTAGATACCATTTATCTCACAACTCGTTGTTTAAAACAACTCGTTGTGAGATAAATGGTATCTTGTATTATTCTCTATGTCCACGAGATAAATCGACAATCTGATTAAAATTAGCTCTACTGGGCCTAGCCAGTAGATCTAACAGCATTGTGTGGACTCCCATGTCCAGGTGACATTTCATCTATAAATAACAATTTAAATATCGACCAGTTACACTTCGCCTAATCCCGAATGTTTTCAAATTCTTTTCAAATCACTGGCATGATTTTGCAAGTAAGGTTTTGATTGGTCGAATGAAAGGTCAACTGGACATGATCTCCAACGGTCTGCTGTTAGATCCACGTGTAATAGTGGAGCTAATTTTAATTAGATTGATAAATCGACAACTTGCGATGTACGATATGCCCGACCATCGCGATTTGTCGGCTGGTGGCCCCGGAGCATTACAGTAACGAATGTCCAGGCAAGCTAGATTTATACTTCACCCCCGACTGTTGTTGGCAAGTAGTTGACTCGCCCAGTCCTGGTTCTGTTCAAACCTAACAGTGACGTCAGTGCGGTTTTAACACAGTTCATATTAGGCTATATTTTGGTGCGTGTTCGTTCAATGTCCCCTGCGTGTGCTGTAACCTCACCGTGGTGCAGGGGTGTAACATTCTCTCTGTGATATGTGTGTTTTTGCACAGTTCTTTACACTGTTTTTGTTTAAGTCTTGAATTTTTATATTGATGTTGATCATCACTTTATTTATTTGCATTACCATAGTTTGACACCCAATAGCCGATGTATTTTTCGTGCTGGGGTGTCGTTAAACATTCATTCATTCATTCATTCATTCGTTCAGTGTTTTTTCGTTCACAACGCATCGACCTAATAATAATAATTTAAAAATCCGTTTCGCACGAGGTCGGCAATCGAAGTATGAATTGAATATTATATGACTCTACTGCTTTAAGACCGGCCTCGGTGGCGTCGTGGTTAGGCCATCGGTCTACAGGCTGGTAGGTACTGGGTTCGGATCCCAGTCGAGGCATGGGATTTTTAATCCAGATACCGACTCCAAACTCCGAGTGAGTGCTCCGCAAGGCTCAATGGGTAGGTGTAAACTACTTGCACCGACCAGTGATCCATAACTGGTTCAACAAAGGCCATGGTTTATGCTATCCTGCCTGTGGGAAGCGCAAATAAAAGATCCCTTGCTGTTAATCGGAAAGAGTAGCCCATGAAGTGGCGACAGCGGGTTTCCTCTCAAAATCTGTGTGGTCCTTAACCATATGTCTGACGCCATATAACCGTAAATAAAATGCGTTGAGTGCGTCGTTAAATAAAGCATTTCTTTCTTTCTACTGCTTTAATGTATTCTGTTTTAGTTTGCACATTTTGCTGCCAACCTAGGTTACCTCAAAGTCTGTAGCACCAAGAGAAAAATTAAAGACACATTTCTACACGTACAAATCGGTCTCTTGTAAGTTACGTGAGAAAGTGTAAAATGTTTGCCGTGTGCGCTGTCAGTCAAACGTGCGGTTCTCATTTCTTGATAAAATGCATTGCGCGTGAAGGTTTTTTTTTTTCTTTTCTTTTTCTTTTTCTTTCTTTTTCTGCCTGTATCTCCTGCACTCGCTGACAGAAAGACGTAATATGCAAACCGATTGTTCGGCACCACGCAGCTACTTGAGATTAGATGACGTCGTATCGCTGGGCCCGAGTGCTGAGGGAGCAACATGCAGACACACGTGCAACCACGACAACAAACACTAGGGGATCTGGGAGGCTTTCTCATTTTTGGAGCGGGATTTAGCTTAGTCGGTTGAGTGCTCGCTTGAGATGCTTGCGTCGCAGGATCGAACCACCTCAGTGGATTCATTCAGATTTGATTTTTTTTTTTTTTTTTTTTCCAACCAGTGCAACACAACTGGTCAAAGGCCGTAGTATGTGCTTTCCTATCTGTGGTAAAGTGCATATAAAAGATCCCTTGCAACATTAGGAAAAATGTAGCGGGTTTCCTCTGATGACTACGAGTCAGAATTACCAAATGTTTGACATCCGATAGACGATGATTAATTAATCAATGTGCTCCAGTGGTGTCGTTAAACAAAACAAACTTCTTTCTTAATTTAATACTTGTCCCAATCATCAGTGTAGTGTTAATATATTTAAAGCTTGAAACTGGTATTTTAATTTAGAAGTAGATTTGAAACACCAATCTTTACATCAATACATCTTGTATACATCTTTAAACCCCAATTGCAAACATAATTTTAATATTAAATCCCTTAGTTAGAGCATAATTTTATTATTTAAAACTCAAATCTCAAGTATTTTTTTTTAGCATCTTTTTAATATTTAAAGCCACTAATTCAAATATAAAAGGTTAAGTAAAACGAAAAGTTTGTTTTATTTAACGACGCCACTAGAGCACATTGATTTTTTTTTATCTTATCAT
This sequence comes from Gigantopelta aegis, assembly GCF_016097555.1. NCBI lineage: Eukaryota > Metazoa > Mollusca > Gastropoda > Neomphalida > Peltospiridae > Gigantopelta > Gigantopelta aegis. Next base: position 19,957,922 of record NC_054712.1, read on the forward strand.
CGGCTATTTGACGTCAAACATATGGTCATTCTGACACTGTTTTTAGAGGAAACCCGCTGTCGCCACATAGGCTACTCTTTTACGACAAACAGCAAGGGGTCTTTTATTTGCGCTTCCCACAGGCAGGATAGCACAAACCATGGCCTTTGTTGAACCAGTTATGGATCACTGGTCGGTGCAAGTGGTTTACACCTACCCACTGAGCCTTGCGGAGCACTCACTAAGGGTTTGGAGTCGGTATGTGGATTAAAAATCCCATGCCTCGACTGGGATCCGAACCCAGTACCTACCAGCCTGTAGACCGATGGCCTAACCACGACGCCACAGAAGCCAGTACGAAATAAAAAGCCTTGCTCCTAATCATCTCTCGCTGTGAAGAAAATGTTGTAATTATTATCATATATGCCAAATAGGTAGCAGTACAACAAATAGTATCTCCGCTTGTCAAGGGGCGGGATTTAGCTCAGTCAGTTGAGGGCTCGCTCGAGGTGCTTGCGTCTCAGGATCGAACCACCTCAGTGGATCCGTTCAACTGATTGTTTTTTTTCTCGTTCCAACCAGTGCACCACAACTGGACAAGGAAGGAAGGAAATGGTTTATTTAACGACGCACTCAACACATTTTATTTACGGTTATATGGCGTCGGACATATGATTAAGGACCACACAGATATTGAGGGAGGAAACCCGCTGTCGCCACTTAATGAGCTACTCTTTTCAATTAGCAGCAAGGGATCTTTTATATGCACCATCCCATAGACAGGATAGCACACACCACGGCA